>NW_013531107.1:719000-762703 GCF_000836235.2 Papilio xuthus | reverse complement strand
TAATTTTCGCTGTGGGGTAGAAAGAAATTTAAATAAAGTTAACAACAATTAGGTCAGACCATCGCGGGTGAAGTGAGTGGGCGGAGCGTGAATTGTCTTTGCGGGTTTTAAGAATGGTACGCGCGGAAACTATACGTACAAGTGTTATCTACATATGTGTGCGCGCCCACGCACACTGGAATGTTTATTGCAATCGGCCAAAAATTTGATGTAGTTTGGATATTAACATTCAGTTTTTTTTTCTTTGTTTCTTAAATATAATCAGTATCAGTAAAAGGTAAAAGTAAAAGTGTTATTTTTACCGGTACAAGTTTAACAAACATGAGTAATAAACAAATTATATGCCAATAGCATCGCTTTATCTCCTTCATTTTTGTTTGAAATAGAAAAGTACTTTAACGGTCAAACTCATTAGTCCAAGGCAATATCAAAAAGTACCTAATAACTACGCCGATAGAGTTTAATTACATGTGCTTCGATATTAAAATTAAAAAGTTATTAAAAAAAATAGTGGCTTGGGATTTGAACCGCCGACGCCGCGAACGGTAAGGCCACGAGACCAAACTAGCATATATGATGACAAACTAAAATTTGATGTTGGTTTTATCTACCTAATATCGGTCATCCGCGTCGAACACTTTTAGTAAATTTTGAAAAATGGTTTGATGCAAAGTGTCAAATGAATGTAACAGAAGTAGTTTATTCCAAATTGTATCACAAGTATATAGAGATAGAGTTCAATTTTGTCAAATGTACCGATATTTTTGCGCACCTTGACTGCTTCGTTACTTATGACGCTGTGGCTGCTACGATATTTATGAGCATCTTGCATGTACTCATATATTTGACGCTGTGTATGTACCGATGTATTTGAGCAGGGTGAAGGTATCTATTATTTTGAGGACTTTTGTTGTACCGATATAATTGATTACTTTCGGTGTACCTATATATTTGCATATCTTGTCTGTGACGATCTATATGACGCTGACTGTACTACTAACTGTCGCCCGCGACTCCGCCCGCGCGGAATTAGTAGCCTACGTGTTCTTCCAGACTATAATTTAGTATGTATGCCAAATTTCATCGAGATAAGTTCATACATTCTGGAGGTATCTTCAAACAAACATTCATCGATCCATTCGTCCATCCAGACATTCGCATTTCTAATATGAGTAAGATAAAATAATGAAAAGCCAAATACAAAGTACGTAGTTCCGTAAGTTTCAGTACTAAATAAACATTAAGAGGCTACGACTATTAGAGGAAATAGTAAGATATTTAAATATGAATTAATAGTAGAATTGTCTGAAGATCAATTCACTCTAGATAACGATCACGAAGAGACGATGTTCAGAAATGTTAGACGTTAGCAAATTACCGACAGTCCCCGAAGCTGCTCGTTAGCAGTTGATATAGATTTCATCGTAATATTGCAAACGATTTAGATTTCAGAGTATTATAAAAGATTAAATGGAGCATCTTTATAATGGTTATCTGCACTTTTTATTTAATTGCTAATTATTTGAGGACATCCTGTTAATTTCCATTAGTTTTGTGGTCCATAATTCGATAAGATTTGGAAATAAAATAAGAACACACTAATTTACTAAAATTGTTTTGTGTTCATTTCATAATTTAATTATCATTACACATTAAGAATCTTGGCGGTCACAAAGGATGATCCGTATTTTTTAATATGTATGGAGAATAGACAGTTAGCTGTTGCACGCGACTTCGTCCGCGCGGAAATGAAATAATGTATATTAGTACCCTATGTGTTATTCCAGCCCATGTTCTACATCTGTGCCAAATTGCATCAAAATCAATGCAGTCGTTTTGGAGATACCTCCTAACAAACATCTATCCATTTATCCATCCATACATACATCTAAACATTCTCATTTATAATATTAGATTAAAATAACTCGTAGTGTACAGTTCACGACAAAAGTTTCGTACCTCGTATGGAAAGTTTCAAAGGTATTGTTAGTTACATCATCGATGCGGTGTATCTGTGAGTTCAACATTGTTGAGAGTTTTACGTTGGAAATGAGCCAATGGTATCTTTGTTTATTTATTATGGACAATTTTATAGACCAAAAACAGACGTGTAAAAATAAAAAAGAATGTAAATCAGTTCTTCAACGTGTACTATAATAACTACGCTGACTACGGAACTGAAAATAAATGTTAGCTTCGTTGTCATTGTTCATGAATAGCATGAATATTTAAGAGCTGTCAAAGTACACGCTTTGTAGTGAAATAGTGTCGTAAAAGAATATTCTTTGATATGCAAAATATTAGTACATCTTACTAATATTATAAATGCAAATGTTTGGGTGTAGGGCTGGATGTTTGTTAAAAGGTAAATGCAGAACAGTTCGACAGATCTCGATGAAATTTGGCATAGATGTAGAACACAGTCTTGAAGAACACATGGCTACTAAATAAGTTTTTTTTTTAATTTCGCCAGCTAGTGTCTTTATAAATTGAATCAATATGTTTCATCTGTAGGTACAAAATTTTAATCTGGAAAAAGAACGCCTGTACATTCCTGGCCAAAGAAACTCAAATTACCGCAAAGTTAATGCAAAATCATATCGAAATGTTGATCAAGCCGTTCACTTCTTACTATAAAATAAGTTTACAATACTGTGCCTGGATACATACTAAGACAAATGTTCTAAATATAGAAATTACTATCAAGAGGCCGCCTGCCTTAACATTTGCGAATCGGTGATCGTTTCCAAGTAAAAGTTTGATAAATTTTCTAACAAGCAAGCTCTATTAAAAGAGATAGTTCTAGGAAACCGTCAAGAAATGCGTAATTGTAAAAAAATATAAGATATTTAATGAAATATGAAATGTGCATTTTTTTATCTGTTGCTGTCCTTTAAAAACTAGACACTCTGTATATAAAAAAACATAGCATAAAAATGTAAAAAAAATGTAACGTATATTTTTAAAATATAAACAGAAGGTTACACTACGACCTATACAAGATCATCTCCATAAATAGAAGCTCTCAAACTGTGGAATAGCTCTTTTTACGCTATATCGCTGGAAAATTGCCTGAAGGGATGGTTACACGCTCAACCAAGTAGACGCGATACGCTCTAGAAATGGACCGCTAATAACCTTTATTTAAACTGCGGTTAACCTACGGTTAAACTCCGTATTTACTATAACAAATGACCATGACCTTACTCATTGAAAAAATGCAGTTAAGGTTGTTATTCTAAATTTAATTTTTGTTTTATAAATCATCCTGTTATTAAATAATTATTAATATCAATAAGAATGTTTAGTGAAAAATCTTACTGCCACTGTTTGTGGTTATAAAAAAATTGCGTCTTGAATTAACAAATATTTTGATGAAATATAATTTTTATACGTATATAAATAGATTAATTGCAATACTAATAAAACCGCATGCGGTACCGAGAACTGCGGAAGTCAGATAATTTTACGATGTTCGCGTAATGTTCGGTTTTGGGGGTCGACTATAATTAGATTTAATCTTATTGGTGGTTTAAACAATCATCTTCAACATTCAACTACGACTAATAGAAGAATTATCTTTGTTAGTATCAGACTTTAATTTACAACACTTTAACTGAACCACATCATTCCACTTAAAATAGTCGAATTAAAGTTCTACTAACACTGAACATCATCATCATCAGCTCACTATTCGTCCCCACTGAGGGGCTCGGAGCCTACCCTGAGTTAAGGGTGATTAGACCATTGTCAACCACACTGGCCAAGGGGGGGTGGTTAACTTCACGCATATCTTTGAATTTCTTCTCAGATATGTGCAGGTTGCATCACGATGTTTTCCTTCACCGTAAGAACGTCGGATAAATGTACATATGTAAAACGAAAATCTCAAAACACATTGATACATGGCGGGATTCGAACTCAGGACCTACAGATTGCAAGTCAAGTGCTTAACCCCTGAGCCACCGAAGCTCTAGCACTGACCATATTTTACTAAAATTTAGTATGATGTCTTGACGTCGCCAGTGAACATTCGTGTCCTAAAAATGTAGAAATAGCCTTACCATAAAACACTTGAGCAGTGTTTCATTTACATTTTAGCTTAAGCAAACATATGTCAACCCTTTTAATGCTCTGATATTAGACATTAGCAGGAACTATGATTATGCGTAGGCTTTCCAAATATGAGCGTGACAAATGGTAAATACCAAGGTGATACATATTATATTTAAGGGTAAAACATATTATACTTTTTTAGCCGACTTCAAAAAGGAGGAGAAAATTAATTCGTCTGCATGTTCTTTTTTTTTGTGTTACCGTGTAACTCCGCCCCTGGCGCTCCGATTTTGATAATTTTTTTTGATCGAAAGGTTTTGCTTGCAGGTGGGTCTCATTTTTACAATCACCTTGACCTCCAGAGCGTCGGTTAAAGGTTAAAAAACGTGTTTAACTAAACAGTGTCTAACTTTATTTTTTAGAATAATACAGAAAGTGTTTATGCTTTTTCTAAAACACTTTGTTTAATGTAATTTTATTATTTAGAATTTTAACAATACTTTGACTTTGGTATTACATCTCTTGCTGGGTTAAGCCATTAAAACTGCAGTAGCGTTTGATAGAAGATGACAGCAAACTAGACACTTCACTATAAAAGGTAACCTAATTTTAATTAACTAATCAGTCCTTGAATTAAATGCGGTTAGTTATGTTTCAGCTCTTTATACTATTTTATTACAAACAAACAACAGATTTGACGGTAACCAGGCGTCGATTTGATGAATATACGAGTACGAGTCGAACGAAAGCGTAGTTACGCTATTATTACCGTTACTTTTTGGTAGGTTTCATTTTTTTTCTAATAAATTTAATATTAATACGACCCTGGATACATAGAAGAAGTTTAATTAATCTCGAAGTTTAATAATTCTCGATTAGAATATTTAAAGATTTATTTTTATAACACTCTGTATTTTTGAATAATGAAGGACGTTTTCGAAAGATGTATTTAATATATAGAATTACTTATAATAATAAAATCTATTTGTTCCTATTGAATTATTGATAAATACTAAAAAAACAAATGAAGATACTTTTCACATTTTTTGCCATAGGAAATTGGAAATCCGTGGGCAGAGATAGACCGAGGTGGAAAAAGTTGATGGACCAAGCCAAGGCCCACAAAGGGCTGTAGAGCTAGAAGAAGACTTTTGACATTTACTTTAGACGCTACAATTATTACCTGACTTGTAACAGAATATTATAAAAGCTTGTGTAATTAAAGCCATTGTTAACTCTGAATACAGATACTGGAGTACAAAAAAAAGATTTAATAATGTATTCGAATATGTCAACTGAGGTCTCTTGACATATATAAACAATTACTCGCTACCTGTCAAAGGTCAAGGTCAATAATTCATATTTTAACTACACTCATTTTTGAATTTCCGTAAGCATGTAGAGAGTCTGGAAAAAATGTTATTTATACTGTATGAAGTACTAATCGTTTAAGTAGCTCTCTAACCGTGGGTTTCTGAGACCGTAATATCCATTTAACACATATTATTATCACTGTTTTGGCAAAGGATGATATATACATACATATATATATAGATACAGATTTTCATCTCAGAAACCAACTACGGAACTAAGACGAACTATTAAAAAGGATATGGATTGGTGATGAGCTTCAGGCACCAACTTCTTGGCCTCGTCTCCTGTGTCAAGTACCGCAGAGCGACAGGCGTGAACCCGGGGAATGGTAACCCTTGGCCTGACGAGCTCTCCGTACTTAATCCACCCTCTGAGTCAGAATTCCCCCCCTCTGAATCAGAACAACCCCCACTTGATTCCGAACCTGGCCCTTCTTCCCTATACCCGTAGTAAGGCATCTCCCTTTCTCTCTCACTTAACATATAAGCTCATAATATCACTTTGAAACGTAACGTCTATTCTACGATTAATCATTTCCGATTTTCAACTATACACGTAAGAATCCGATTGGAGTAGAACGGGATGTTTGGAGCGCTTCTTCAAGATGTCGAATGTCTGCTCCATGTTGGAATGTTGGTGAATCTGAAACAAAATAATCATCTAGTTTAGTATTCGATTGCATTATTAAGAGATGATGATAACGTTAATATATGTGTCGTGTACATGGTACTTGAATACAGACAATTATATCTTGGCCTAAATACCAAAGTTGCAGATGTTAGCCCTGAGACAAAACCCTAAAGGAAAATAAAACTTAAAGCACTTTTGGCGAGATGAAAAGAACGCTTTGTAGCGGAGCCTGCAACGAAGAATGCGGCGCTCATTTACTTGAAGGAAGCCGAGCGATTTAGTGCTTTAAATACAGTTTTTACAACCAGTAATTAAAACAACTGACGCCCGGACGACGGCTCCATCGTCCATCGCTCGAAATATTGATAAAAGAGAACAAACTTTCCATTCATTATTCGTAAATATCTTCTTTTATTTTAGTGATTTACGTACAACTCGGTATGAGGTTATTTGTAATAATGAAATAATCGAATCGCAACAAAATTTACAGATATTAAAAATTTTAATCTACAGAATGAAACAAAGAAGTTTATGAGATGGAAAGGAAATGGTTTGTTTGTTGTACTTTATTGAAATATCGTAGAAAACTGAAAGGCGCTTAACCTCCTTCCTAAATTACAAATTCAGAACAGTTTTTGCTTCAGTGCAGTTAAAAATCTGGGTTTACCTAAACAATTATGATGTGCGAAAGAAATTTATTTTTTCTAGAACACCAAACATCAATAAGATTTCACTTTTTTATCATTTATTTTTTTAAGAACGCCGTTTATTGTTGTGTACTTCGCCCAGAATATTTTAACATAAACTAAAATTCAATTAATCTAGTTATTACCTACCAACAACCTACTATTATATTATAAGTGTATGTACATATACATTCAATAATAAGAAATGTAAATATAATAATGTAAGCAACGGACAACTTAGCAATTTGACTATAAAATATCGAATCAAAATGTAATAGCAAAATATCAGTCATATTTTTCTCCATTTATATAAACACGAACGTAAAACAAATACGAGGATTTGCAATCTCTCGCCAAATAAATTCGGTAATAACACGACACGCCGCCTTGGTGTTTATATTTGCGTGTTTTATGAACTATATCGTGTTTACTGAGGTTCAAATTCTTATTTATACAGTTATACATATTTCTACAAAAAAGATGACTAGTCTTTTAGTTTAATTAACTTAGATACAGATATCGGATCTATATATCTTTAAACCTATCTATAAGTTAACACAAACTATGCGCATTGTAATCTCCAATTCGACTTATAATATGGATAGTAATTATTAAAGTAAATATGGATTTTCTGAATTAAATTAATACAACACATCTGATACCTATGCCTCTTTGCAAAAAATAAATGAGAATATACATCGGTGCGGCAACAGTATCCATAGGTCAGAGGTCAACATTTCGACATTCAGTAGTTGTTTCATTTTGTAATTTATCAGCGTTTCAGTTTAATTAACGAGACAGACCGTGCCTACAAAGTTTTGAGGATTACAGAGAATTGAGTGCTTATATGTTTAAGTTTACACTTGCGAACTGTTTCATATTTATCTCTTAGTCGCGGTTAACCCCAACTATCAGCAAGATTCCCACATCGTTGCGCTTGTTAGACATAATGTCGTATCAGTTTGTGAACTATCGTCATATACCATTATTATTTATTCTTATATGTAATATGAAAAATGGATTCTATTTATTAAAGGGATTATTACATGTTTATTAAGTACTATTTGTCGCCTGCGACTTCGTCCGCGCGGGATTAATAAAAAACATAAGTAGCTTATATGTTCATCCATACTATGTTCTCCAGATATGCCAAATTTCAATGAGATCCGTTCAGCCGTTTTTGTGATACCTTCATGCAAACATCCATCCATCTAAACATTCGCATTTATAATATTAGTGAGATATGTATATGTATTTTATTTAATAATTTTTATTTACCCTTACGCGTTGCCATGGTTACGTAATTCTTAAAAAATAAAGTCATAAAATGCATAATCTCTTCGCAAAGAGCTCGCATAAATAAGCAATAACTTCTTAAGCACCCTGTAAAGATATGATTCAACATTTTCTCGTAAGCCAATGAAATAACATCTGTGTTGACTTGTGAGGAAAGTACCCATAAAGAAGTGTCAGATCAAACTTTGTGTTTTTTTTAGGAGAATGTAGAGTAAGAAATAGATGCCGTAGCCTAAATAGGATAATTTATATATTAAATCGCTATCTGAGAAAAAACGTAATAAATACTAACGAAGGTTGAAGTAATTTAAAACTTAACACTTTCTAATGTGCTTTTGCACAGCATTTACAGTCCGAAATCCTCATCGCGATAGTTTGGACCTATTATTTGTCAATACAGTAGGAAATGTTATTGGAAAATAATTAGGTATTAAATAGAACAAAGCTTAAGATTCGAGTCACGATTGAAAATCAAGCTTAACAAAAGCTTTTTCACAAGCTGACGTAATAATACCCTCGACGCTTTCACTGTAATAGTGTTTTGTTCAAGAAATAGTGGAAGAAGACGTAAACGCCTGGAGGCAATAGCACCGCCGTTTGTCCCCACAAATCGATTGTCGTAAGTACCCCATTATCTTTTCCTTCCGTACGGTGTAAGCACATTTATGTCGATTTTTTAGTTCGACAATACCTTCTTTTTACCGCCAAACAATATACCTTTATGACAGGAAAAAAGACTAGACTGATTATTATTTAAATGTGAGTCATTTTTGTTCTAAAAAGTTTAATAAATTTGCGAGTAACATATTATATAGGACATTTGGTTAAAGCAGCAACTTTATACCACAGAAAATTCAAAGCCTATATTATTGTCCTTATGGAAAATCTTACTATATTGGATGGATGGATGGATGTTTGTTTAAAGGTATCTCCAGAACAGCTGGACAGATCTCGATGAAATTTGGCATACATATAGAACGTAGTATGGAGGAACACATAAGCTACAATTTTTTCAAATTCCGCGTGTAAGTGGAAGGAGTCGCGGGCGACAGTTAGTATTCTATAATTTTCGTAATATTCCTATAAATAAGTATTTACGATATATACTGAATTATTAATCTTACGTGGGATATGATGTGACATAACTGAAGTATCGTATGATATTAATCATCTGAGTGACGAACTAACAACTCCATTCGGCCCAAGTCGAGTCGCGAGCACGCAGAGCCAATAAATCAAACTAAACACGCTTCATACAAACTTTAGTTCCAGATATCAAACTAACGCCTGTAGCACACAGAGACAAAAGTGAAACGTAACCAAAGCGAAGCGAACATCTGTAATATAAAAGATACGAAAAGCGAAAAAAAATGCTGTATGCTCAATATTAGATTCAAGAGATAAACATATCGTTATTAATTTATAGAGGATCTTACTCTCAAGTTAGAAGTGACTAGATCCTAGTCTAGCTCAGTACTGCTAGGAAGGAAATTCGAAAACGTGGCAGTGTATTGACCCAACACTAGCCTTACTAAAATGTCGACGTTTGCGTCCCCTCACTATTCATTCTGACACTTGAGTTTGTAACGAAAGCACGTCATTCGCGCCAAATGATTCTCACTAATATTGTCAAAAAAGAACGGAATTGGTGACATAAAACATATTTTTCTTCTTCACCGTAAGAACATAAACCAAATCTATGTCAGTTTCATGTTGTCACTTCTCAGTCACTTGTTCAGTTCTTATCGCTTCGTATTCGGTTCGCTTTCGCGACTATTGTGCTAGGCCACTTATATTTTATTCAGCGCGGTCTCGTTTTGTTTTCCCAATACCAGCATTGTGCCAGTCGCAGAATGCCGACACTTATAAATCGATTTTATTGGCAACAATATTTTCTTCTAGATACAAAGAAAAACGAATTTCTTCTTTACTTTCATAGACAGGTGAAATTACTCCTAAGATGGCGTTGCTTGATTTACAAAGGAATGTTATCGGGATTTTATTTGGCTTTGTAGATATATTTTATTGGATTTATGTCTTTACAAAGTCGCTACATGTTTGTCCGACATGAGATTCCTTTCTTTTGTGACCGCCGGTAGACTTATGGACTTAAAAGATTTTGAAGAGAAAGGTGGCATTCAATTCGTACATTTCGGCACAAGGAGTGATCAAGTCATCGCGTTACTTGTATGTCTAGTTTGAAAAATTTACTAAATCACTTGTTTTTCGATGGTAGATGGACTTCCTATTTATACTAAGTATATCTGAACTATAAAGTTCATCGTTTATTTTATTGTTAGACGTTCATACATCTGGTCGGCTAGACAACGAGACGGGGCGTCTGTCACCGGGAGCATTCCATCTTAAAGGTCGGCCGTCTTAAATTGGTTAACGGCACGTCTCTTATGGATCTCATGGATGATCTATGAGTAACAGCTATTATAGCTTCTCAATATTACGCTGAAAAATGGTTGGAGAACACAAACATTTTTACTAGTATATGGGAAAGTATTTGCAGAAGATTATTGGTTAACATGTAACCTTTTAATCCATAAGGTTAACAAGGGTGCAGCTTATTCAAAGTTATTCGTTTTTTTATTTGTTGTGTATTTGAGCTTTATTTTTTACGGCTAGGTAGTTTGGGCGTGATGCCTTAATTCGCTTTTGTAAGCAGTCTCCTGGGATGTTGTAAAGGAAGACTGATGGGTAACTTAAGGGAATATTACCTGGTATTTATATAGTAACGACCTAAGAACAATATCCTCTTTATTTTAGGATTTGTAATAAACTGCTGAACTTAGATAAATGGACGTGATATTTAATCAAATAAAGAATAAATGTTTTCCGTCTATTCGTTTCTAATATATACATCCAATTTGCATTTGGTAAGCTGTCCGCATTGTATTATAAGATTTTTGGCACAACAAGATCTTCCTCACATTTTGTAAACAAGCAATACCTGGTTAAGCAGCAATCGTAATAATTTAAGGCGCTTTAATATGACATGGTAACTATATATCTATCTGAAGACAAAGAAATGTTTGTTTTTAAAATGAAACATAAAACAGATCTTGAATGACTGGCCAGTGTAAGATAATCTACGTCCAAACAGATCAAAGCGGACGCATACCGATGTTTAGTATTGAACGGTTACAATAGGTTAGTGTTATTTCGGTTCGATCTCTGATGGTTCCAGGCGTACAACTAACATCTTTATTTCGCAAAAGTGTTTTAATTGTTTGTGTTAACGGCCAGCACTTGTGTAAAATGAAGACATTATTATATTCAATGACTTAAATCCAAATACGTATTCTCCATTTTTTGGTGTGTCTATGTGGTTTCTCGGACTATTATTTTCTTCTATGCCAAAATTCCAGCGAGATCCATATAGGTTTTCTGGAGATAATTAACAAACACCCATCCATACATTCGCATCGCATATTAGTAAGTTTCATTTTCTTTATTTCTCAATCAAAACGGTTTATCTTGTTATTTATAATTCAATTAATATAAACACTTTTTAACTCGATTCGTGTTACATCAACTGTAATTTGCACGTAAGAATAAATCGGATTTTAATCCCTGTGAATGTAAAACTACTCTTAGCATTCGCTAACAAAATGTAAAACCATTGGATATATTTAGCCAACAGAATATATGCTACGTTGCTAATTCTAGCAAAATAGCTGAGCGGTCTGCGAACGAAGCATTTTCATTAAGCTACATAGTGACGTTCGAATTCATGTTCACTTCGCCAGTATTAGTTATTGCGTAATCCATTATTTGTTGGCTTTAAAACAGCCGTTGTTCAATTGCAAAGCAATGTGTTCGTGTAATGTTTGTTTTAATTAAAATTTCACAAAGTATTTGTTTGAGATTAATATATTAAGTACAGCTTTATTGTATATGTGTTTTGGAGCTTTCAGAATTTCATATTTTAATGTAAGATACATATATCTCCAGCAGCCTGTTTCAAAGAAGAGAATCATAAAATGTTATTTATTTTATTTATAAATAAAATAAATAACATTTTTCAATTTTGTACCCAATAAATTACAATACAAATATTTTACAAAACCTAATGATGTATCATTCTTTTCTCCAATCTTATCCGCAAAGCACAAGTTACTCAAAAAATCAAATTGGTCCTCACATCTGATAGGATCGTATTTTGAAATGGCAACCTATGTTTGCATCGGAATGCTGCGTACTACATATATGGTATTAACTAAGTTATACTAATCATTGTCACAGTTTGGCTGATTGGCGACGTAATCACTAATCAGCCATTCCAGCGTTCAGTACTAATCAGTAGCACATCAATAGCTTTGGTATTCCAATAATCGGAGAATTGACGATCGATAAATTGACTACAAAGTGCTTCCAACAATGGATTTGATTGAAGATAAACATGCTTTACGAACAATTTTACAAGCAGTCAAATTTGGTCTGCCTAGGATTGATTGGGGCATTTTTGAAATATCGCTATGAAATTGAGCTTTTGCGTGACACTAAAGAATCAATTTAGGCGTCGTGATAGTTATCGTTCACAATGTATAGACATCTAGACATGTGCATGTGTATATGAATAAAATAAAAAATCATACTTAAAACAGAAACATGTTTTACTAAGGATATTTCTTTTATTAAGATACTTTTTATTAAATTATTGGTTTTGTGTGATTTATGTCATTAAAACTTTTCAAGGAACTTTTCAATTAGACTTTTTTGATGTCAATAATATAAAGGCTATTTAAATTCGTTTCATGATCTTATACTTTAACAAATTTGACAGTTTTCCTATCAATATAAACTTAGGAACTTAATGTAAATAGATTTTACTTTTAATAATCAAAAGTTCTATACAGTGCATTCGTCTTAATATATTATAATACGGGTTCTTTCTTTTAAAAAAATTCTAGCAATAGTTCTGCGAACATTTTGGTTATTGCTGATGTTAACAGTGTTGGTTACATAAAATCTTGTATGCCGTTCTTAAATTCCTTATTCTTTAATGGAAAAATTATAATCGTGTCCTTGTAGACGAAGTGATCGAATACTATTTAAAAAGAAAGCTGCCATCGCCCAATCTAAACCATCGAATCAGGCGGAGATACGACGCAAATTAGTAAATTCATTCTACGACAGGTTAATGACAATATTGCAGTTATTTAAATTATATTAATCGTGAAAAACACGGCTTATAAAGATGTACAGAAGAGTAGTACTATGGCGACCCTCCGTTGGCAAAAGGGTGGGAAGATAATGATGAAGTAAGTAATCAAACACTTTTCCAATTCATACCAGTATCTCCCTAACATCTAATCGGGCAGCGATTCCGCGCGTGACGGAACTCGCCTCGGCCGGCGTTGGTTAATCTCAACCGATCCGCTTTGTCCGCAACTGTTTACGTTACGTTCTATTTTCGCTGTCCATCATCTGGCCATTGTTAGAGCGTGTTTACGCGCGGTCGTGGTCGCGGACCAGCCGCGCACTGTTTGCGGTCTCGGTCGGACTTTCGCGGTCTTTAAGGTAATACAATAACTACGATTTTTTTTATTTGACCGCACTATGACTCGGGAAATTGGAACCATATTCTATAGGGATGAGGTTTTAAAATCTATTACAGATAATTATTTGGCAATCCGAACGGAAAATTTATTGCTTTTGATTTACAAACTTAAGCTTTAACTTATCTAGATTTTCTAAAAGGTAAAAAAATATGATATATGTATTAAATTAGAACGTTTCAGTTACGAATACTACAAATGCCAATGTCATTTGTGTTATAGAATTTTGTTTAATATCGCGTTTGCAATTTACTTTGACTAATAATGTTTATCGCGAATAGCATTTTCTCCTTAACATAAAACTTGTAAGTACAAGCACAAAACACAATTAGTTGTAAAGGCCTTGCTATTAACATATTCATATACAGGATGTTAATTCTATAAACATAACATTGCATTCCCGAGCCACAAATACAAATGTGGAAAGGAACGCTCGTATCAATGGAGTGGCTCAAACTTGTTACAGACATGTTTACACAATATGTAGAATTTCGAATCAGATTCGTTTGAAAGTTTGAAACAAAACTCATTTCAATATTCGGATCACTTCATTTTCCATTATAATAATTCGTAGTATTTGCAAATGGGTTTGTTGTCGAAAAATAATAAATGTTTTTATTGTGTTTCAGTCAGTAAAACATTCGTTCTTAACTATTATTTATATCTGTATTAAAAAAAAGAATATGACAGTTGTCGTTGATCATCTCGGTGTTCCCGCCGCTCGTTTGCCCCCTTCTCTTATAAAAAAAAATGACAGTTGGAACTGGATTTTTAAGAGTTACTGTTTTGTGATTATATGTAAAAGAGTTTGTCTTTTAATTCGGAGATATTGAGTGTGCCATTAAGACAAAATAGAAATGAGATGTGAGGAAATTTAGCGTTTTATCGAGTTGTTTGTTAATAAATCTGTTTTTTGCCTTATTTTGTAAATTATCAATAAATTCTTTCCTTTGATATGCACATCGTTAAAATGTTATTGAATCTAATTAGACGGGAAGTACGGACCTTCGTACAGGAGGTAACGTAAATCTTTAAAACTAAGCGATTTTAGTTTGCTAAAAGACTTATGCAAAGGACTTCGCATGCAGGCACGAGTCGCGTCGCCGAAATTTTGTTCCTTAGTCATCAAAGCCACTCGCTCGCAAACCTATTTCTCAGTATCGTCGTGAGAAAAGTTGCTGCAATTTTCTAAACAGCGAAGTAAATATATATTGTTGACATGTGGTCGATATGTCTGTACAGATAGAATACACGACTTGAATCGACGATACAACGTGTGTACGGAGCGCGCAATACGATAGTGATAACGCTATAATATAATATTAATTTAAAAGATATTCGTTGTCTTACGAAGTATCGTAAGCTAATACTGTAATAACTGATTCTGTCAGTGAGTCAGATATATCTTAATACGCAATAATTTGAATAACGGAAGTTCGTTGGATTGCAAGTGTAAATAATTTATAACAATGTGTTTTGTACAACAATCATGCAACATTGTTATATGTACCAATATACTATTAATACTCTATAATATAATAAAGATACTAAAAACAAATGAAAGTGATGTAGACTATGGATGATCGTTGATAAGAGTATTATAGTAAGTACCTAGATGACCGAGCCTTGCTCGTTATTTTTTTTTAATTGTGTTTTTTGAAAATTATATTTAAGTACGAATTACTAATAGAATGATGAAATATGAATAATATTTTTCGATCTTACCGATAGAAAAAGTTAAGTTTAAGTTTTATGTTGATTATCGATAAAACACGAATAAAATGACATTTTCTAAAAATGATTCCTAGCTAGATCGATTTATCGCCCCCGAAACCCCTTTATACTAAATTTTATAAAAATAGTTGAAGCCGATTCCGAGATTCCAATTATATTTTCTTACTTGCAAAATTTCTAATCCTGGCTCATATGTCCCTAGTCGTTTGCGCTAATATTTAAAACAGATATATTTAGGAGGCCAAGCGGGGATTTTCGGATAAATATGTTGAACGGTTACCATAAAAGTGCGGCTCTATATGGAACGTTACGTGTGGTAGGATTGGGTGCAAGGTTCCCTCTTTAAGTGCCGCGCTCAAGTAAATCCAAGAATCCCCGCTTTGACTCCTAAAATAGCCCCAAAATATTATAGTATACTATACTTCGCATATAAACAATTAATTTAAAAGTTTTATTTAATATACTTATGTTCTATTTCATAATGTTTTTCTCCCTTTTGTACAGACATATAAAGAGAAATGAAGACTTCATTTTCATTGCTTTACAAAGGTTAAACATGTCTATTGTGAATTCGAGAATCTGTTACAAAAGTCAATCTGAAACCGTTATTTATTATTGTTAACTGGGATTTGATTGTTATGCGAAACTCTTTGATACGAGCCGGCGCGAATCTTTGTTTGAACGATAGGAATACAATCCGCGGTGTTGTTTTACTCTTGTTTACCTTGTGTAAGATTTATAACGGGGATTCGTTACATCAAAGATGATTTAGATGGTTGTAATAACACGAACATACCGAATGATATGTTGTCAAATAAACGTCATTTGTATATCGTTGATATCTAAAATACGTATTTTTGAATGTGTTCTATATTTGAAAAAAATATTACATCGTTTATTTAGCAGTAGCTTAGATGAGAACAATTTATAAAAGAAACTGGCTGTTTACTGCTATGGTATTAATATATTATTAACTAGCTGTGGCCTCCGAATTCGTCCACGCGGAATTTAAAATACCTAATTAGTAGCCTATGTGTTCTTCCAGACTACGTTCTATATATGCCAAATTTCAGCGAGATCCGTTCAGCTGTTCTTCAGATAGCTTCAAACAAACATCCATCCTTTTAAACATTCGCATTTATACTATTAGTAAGATTAAAAAATATTAACAATTTTCATAACTTTTGCGGGCTTGAATTAATTTCCTAACAGAACTACGTACTGTAGCGAATGTTGACTGAAAATTATGAGATTTGCTTTGTTACTTTAGTCCATAGACCAACAGTTGAATTTTGAATTATTTGCAATTATTTCAAACCAGCTGTACTCTCTTGACCCTCGTTGGTCAGATTCAAGCAGAGGTCAAAGTAGATGAGAAATACCAAAGGAAATAAATGGAAAGTTATACGAAAGTTCTATTTGACCTCTAAAATTTATACTATACAAGAAGTGTTCCAGAGAATTAGTTTATTCTTTTACTTATAGGTTTAGGCCCTCCTTCCATATTGAATACGTGTTTACTATTAAATTAAACTGAAGATATTTTAGTAGGTTTCGCTTAAAGATTTCTCTTTTGACAATTTATAAGTACACTGTACTGGCTGTAGCCCGCGACTCCGTCCGCGCGGAGTGATAAAACTTAATTAGTAGCCTATGTGTTCTTGCACAGTATGCTCTACATCAGTGTCAAATCTCATCGAGATTCGTGCCACCGTTCTGGAGATACCTTCAAACAAACATCCATCCATTAGTAAGATGTTTTGCGTAATATGAATTACATTAATAATGATAAAGAACACCCACAAGTACGACATTTAAGTAATATGAAGTAGAATGAATGTATAACTTTGGATTCGATGCAATTGGCAGTTTGCCGAAGTGCGAGCATTTGAATAAACATTAAGAAGGAGAATGCTTTTGTATTGTCTAGCATTGTAGGAAAATTCAACGAAATTTACATACGATGGTAAGAAACTATAATGTAATCATATAAAACATTATTTTAGGCACTAGGCGATTTAAAAACTATATCAATTTTATGAAATAAGTACAATAATAAAATATTATTGACAAGAATCCGGTAACTTATAATAACATAAATGGAAATGTTGGGATGGATGGACGGATGTTTTTTTTTTGTTTGAACGTATCTCTAGAACGGATGAACGGGTCCTCCTGAAATTTGGTATAGGTGTAGAATATAGTCTGGAAGAACACATGGGCTACGAATGAAGTTTTTTTTAATTACGTTCGGACGGAGACGCGTGCGACAGCTAGTTATAAATAAACCTTAACATTTCGTGTATTTTTGGTAATTTGTGAAGAAAATATTTTTTTGTTTTGTAGTAAAATTTGATACATACGTAGAGAACAAGACCTTGACATGGTCGTCCACTGGAGAGCCATCTCTTAACAATTGTGTACATTTTTAAAAACAGAGGCTCAACGATAACGAGTTTTTTATTGTTTCGGCACCATTTCTGATGACCATTCTGTATATAAATATTCTTATGAATAAATTGTAAATAGTTTTTGGACGTTTTGCTCAAGAATAGAAATAAGAAAAAGGCTTGTTACATTGTGTAATATAATGTATTTCTCGTTTTGTTTCGTATGCGAATAAATTCCTGTGAATCCTCAGACAATATTGAATATTAATACTTTAGGATTTTAAAAAGTTCTAAGCGAAAAAGGAAAGTTCTTAAAAGCAAACTCTTCAAACATTGAAGAATCCTTTTGAGGAGTTCCCTCTATGTTGCATATCGGAGCTTAAAGCTTCGAGTGGTAAGAAAGTGGGGAAAATCGAACAGAAATATATTTCAATATCTTTCCTTAGGTTCCGTGAAGTATGAAATATATTTCCATTAAAATATGCTAATTAAATTGTAAAAAGTAACTCTCAAGTGATTCCAATAAATCTTAATTAAAATCAAGATAAAAATTTTTAAACATAAGTTTTCACTGTCGAAACATCTGTTTTTTTCATATTGCCATCTCTTTCATTCTCTTAGAGAAAATAGAGAAAACAATATGGTTTTTGTACCATCGTTTCATAATTGAAGTGGTACTGTATTGTTTTATTATTTGGAACCTTTTATCAACTCAAACTTTTTAAAAATCCACGAAGAAGGTTTATTAAGAAAAAAATAAAAAAATAATACAACATTCTCAGTGTATACAATGACGTTAGAAATAGGGATATGATCTTCAGAATTCATTGTTGTGAATCTGACGTAGTCAAGGCCGACGAAGTTTTTCGTTCACAATTTTTCCGACGGCAGAATTGTTATGATGCTTGATTTATTGAGTGCACATTTTGTTCGACGAATGCTTCAGCGTAAGCTGAATTTACCATGAATCATGGTAACGGCCCCTCGGGATAAACATTCTAAAGGTCGAGTCTAGTAATAATACTTTGGTTTTTTCGTACGCTTCGTACGCGGATATTCAGTATTCTGAAGCACTGTTTTTATAAATCAGTTGCTAACGTCAGTGTTTCTCTTAACATAGGGATTTTGTGGAAAAGAGTGAATAAACCTATCATAGTATGCCATTCTTTCGTTACGTTATATGAATAAGAGTTCATAAAATCATTTATTTTTTTTATATTCTGTGAAAATCCTCAAAATAGTTCATTACTATGTATGAGTAAGTATTTATTAATTACAAGCTGTCGCCCGTGACTCTGTCCGCGCGGTATTAAAAAAACAGTAAGTAGCATATGCGTTCTTCCAGACTATATTCTATATGTATACAAATTTCATCGACATTCGTTCAGTCGTTCTGGAGATAGTTTCAAACAAACATCCATGTAAACATTCGGATTTATAATATTAGTAATATTATTTATTAAGGTTTAAGGTCCATATTATCTCTTTTTAGGCTTACTTTGATATTACTAGAATATTCTGTATACTGAGGTTTGTCTTTTGTTTATAATTAGAACGTTTTACTGTATTTTTTTGGATGTCACAATTTTTTTTTCAATAATTCCTATATCATAAATAAAAGTTACCGAGCCGAAAAAGTATAAACGGTTTACCAATAAAAAAATCAAAACTCCAATAATGAAATGCTCTTTGACGTCATAAAGTAATTTTCGAGTAAGAGGCGTATCGAAATCGTTGATATGTAAACGAGATGCGTTAATAATAAATAACATATCAAAAGCTAAAAAAAAATTGAGGTTAATTTTCTGTTAACAATATTTTGATTTGTATAACATATACAAAAATAAATGAATATCAAAAACGTTAAAAAAATAATTTTAAAAAATACTTTGTTTGTTAACCTGTGTTTGTAAACCCTTTGAAGAATGCAGTACACCCAAAATGGTAACTTTGAGTCTGGTTTCGCAATTTCCCACATGGCTGAGTTTCAAGGTAAACTTTGTACATATTTAAAATATCCCCCGATATAGATTAAACGTCTGTTTTAAACATTACAATATGTATAATTTGGCGAGCGAAGCAAATAAATAATTTATCATAGGTTCCGAAACACTTGAGACTATTTTGAAATTCTATTATAATATATTTTATACCTTATTCGATTGAAATAGAGTTGAAAATTGATTATTGTACATGTGAATGATAAATACGGAAATAAGCTTACATGTTTTCGATAAAGATTAACAGAATTCATAGTGCGTACCTAATTTTAGAGTATGTTTTTCCGTGTAAATTTCCTTCAGTGTAATATTTTATTGAACAATTTCTTTACCTCTAATCAATTTGATCAAAGACTAGCTGTCACCCATAACTCCATCCGCGAGTTATTAAAATAAAAACATAATTATTAACCTATGTGTTCTTCCAGTCTATGTTCTACATCTATGCCAAGTTTCAGCGAGATCCATTAAGCCGTTTATATGGGAAAAAGAAAAGGGTAGTTTTAGGGTTTTACCGGCAATTAATTGAATTTTTCTCACCTTTTAAACCTTCTCTAGACCTCCACGAACATTTCAATACCAAGATAAAGTAAATCCGTTCAGCCGTTCTCGAGTTTTAGCGAGACTAACGAACATCAATTTTTGATTTTTATATAGATAATGAGAGGACTGATGATATGTTTTATACAGGGGTCGCAGAAAATAAAGATCACACGTTTATGATACTACACAAATACAGTTAAACTAATAAAAACATTTTCCTTTATCTTAAAAGAGAAAATTTAAAACATGTGTAAATTCTTAAGCTTCTGAAATAAAAGAGTCTGTGGTAGTGTAAAAAGAGTATAAGATTAATGAAGCTATTAGAAAAACTGTTATTTACAGAACAACTAACTGAGGTACAGCTTTAACGATATCGTACTTGTCAGTGAAAACTGTTTTACGGCAATCAGACGAAGTATTTCTCTAGACTTTTTCAACATCTATAGATATAAAAATCAATTGATGTTCGTTAGTCTCGCTAAAATTCGGTTGTAAATATTAAAGTTCCATATTTAGTTTTTGAATTTATCATTTTAATAAGAGATAAACGAATTGTTTTTTTTTCACAAATTTAATCATCTAGTAAACTTTCAGACAGAGTTAAAATGGCTGATAGTCTAAAACGAAACTATGTCTACGTTGACGTATAAAATCATTTTTGGTTCAAACAGTCGGCCAAAAATTGTCAATTGTTTAAGCAATGTTAGTTACATGAATTGTGGTTAGTAACCTACTTTAGAACTTGAATACGTAGTAACGAGAGGTTTTAAAATAAATGTAGAGCATTTGCCAGGCGTTCCAGTTTAGAGCAGGCCGCAGCCCTTGTCGGCATCTTTTATGAGGACATGCCTTCCACGCAGTTACCTTTGTTCTCTATGACAACTGTGATGTCATACATAAAATAAAACGTATAAAGCTCGTGGCGCACATTTGTTGTACGCGAAGTGAAATCACGTGAAAATTATTTTCTTTTTTTTGTTTGCTCGAAAATGCGTTGTATTACAATACTATATTTAACGTGAAGAGTACCAACGTTTAAAAAATGTGTAGCATTTTAGGGAATTAATTCGAAACCTTTGAATGTGATGAAAGTGTGTTTCTATATCAACTATAAAAGGGTTTTTGAGTTCATTAGGATGGAACTAAAATTATTCAATGAAAAAATTTGCATTATAATAGACAAAAACAGATTTTTTTACATGATGATGATTCAGAATTATCTCAACTATTGCCCAACCGTTCTTATGATTACGCGGAACAGACAAACAAAATTTTTAATTATTTTTCCGTTATCAGCAACGCAAACATGTGTACGAAATATGATTTTTAGCGTTAATACATACAAACACTCATTTTATTAATATATATAGATGTAAAGATAAATAATTTAAACATTTATTTCACCACGACGAGAAATATTTGTCAGAGTTATAAGACGTTCGTAATATCATTTTCTATGTTAATATTAAGTACGTGAACACATTTTGGAATATGTTTAGGGAATACATTGTTTCAGGTTTTATAGCCCTCTAAAGACTTACAAATAGAGAATAAAAACGTGCCAACGTATTTTAAGGTTATGTTTTTCTACGTTCACGCGTTGTTTTTTATGTAAAAAGGTCGTTCCACACAAACTCTTTTAAATGAGACAAATACACCCGGGTCACATTGAAATAACTTGTGGTAAACAGTCAAACTGCTACAATAACATTTTTGCTCTGAATTTTATTATTTTGTGAACATAAAAATTTATATCATATTATCATTCTAAAATAAAATATAATTGCTGTAAGTTAAAATGATGTTTAAGGTCCTAAAAGAAGACAAGCAATTTAAAAAGTACCAGTTCGTTACGTGAGTGTTCATTTGCGAGTGTTAATTTTTTCATTAGTCCAGATTATACATTAGGTATCCTGAACATCAATAAAAAATTTGTGCATTGTGCACTAGCGGCATCTTTTAAAGAACTTAACCATTATCGTATTATAGTTGCGCACCTAATATCCTGTGACGTGAGTCATAACCGTGAGTTATCACCTGCATAACATGTACAAAAAAACATATTGCCATCCCAAACGTAACACAGATAACAATATGTTTTTCTGCATTTTAACAGTGTTAGAGCCCGTTTTAACATCTTCGCATGAATTGGCCCGGCTCGCCCGTTACAATACCACGACCATGCAGAAGACAGGCGTGAAGTGCAATTAATTTCGCGTTTCGTCTTCGCATCCTTTTTCATAAAAGGAAAGGAAGTGGAAGTGGACTCTCCGGATGAGGTGATGCATAGGAAGGGAAATTATTTGCTTGCTCCATCCCCTCTTCAGTCGAGTAAAGGTAAGCAACGCATATGCAATTGCGTATGTCTACGGGCAACGGTCGCTTCGTTATTTCAGCGATTTCACGTGGCCATTTGTTCGTTTGCCAGCTTTTGATTAAAAAAAAATGCATTTGAACAGTTGAATACTACATTGAGTGTTTTATTAATATAGAAATTAGGTATGCTTATAAAAGCTTCAATGAAGCTGTAAAGAATTGGAGAGCATGAATCGACGCGAACGGTTACGTACTGAGTATGAAAGGTGCAGATAAAATTGTGCGCAGCGTAATGCGCGCTCTGTGAGATCATATATTTGGAATGCCGGATACAGTCTCACACGTAATACTTTAAGAGTAAAAAAAAATATGCAGTAATACTGTAACTCACAGACAGTAATATAACTCTAATTCGTAAGTATTTATATTTTTTAATTTATCAGTAAGGCAGCAAACGGACATATAGGTCAGCTGATTAGTTTTTTCTATCAAGTCTACTGTATGCATAACTTTTTAATTATTTAATTATTATATTTTTTACACAAATATAATTTACTTTTGCATAATGTGTAAATCAAAAATTGAAAAATTATATTATAACATTGTTCAGTATTTTGAAATTTACTGTTTTTTTTTTAAATGTACCAAATAATAATGTCAAAATGTAAAATGTCAAAATGTACTTGTGAGGCTGACTGTACTAACTCGCATACATATCGTTTATTACTTATACTCTACATCTCAATCAGCCATATCGACGCACCAATGTTTTAAAAATATATTTCTGGCAGTACTTCTTTCCAAATGTTTTCAAGAATGTTATCCTGAAAGTTATTCTTTGTTTAGATCTCTGTGTATTATAATATCAAAATTGTTATTTGATCAGAAATTGAAATGTATATTTTTACTTCTAATAGTAAATAAATTATTTTTCTTTTGCCATCAGATCACAACCTGATATTTTTTTAATTTCTTCACATAGGTCAATTTAAATACAAATGAATTATTTGAAATCAAACTCAGAATTTATTGAGGAACAGTTACATAAGCTAATATTCTTGCTGTATCCTGTGATGTGAAAAAAGTATTCGTAAGTATTCTTATAGTGTTGAAAATCCTCACATAAGTACTTTCCATTTTAATATGTTTCTTTGTCAGTATTTATCAATATAGTAAGAATATGTAAGAGTAAAGATATTTGTAGCGCACGTCGTAAAGTTGGCAATATGTGGGTTCACACATGTGTTATTTCAAAGCTCGTTTTAGCGAATTTCCTTGGCCTTGTGTCCGTAACAACGAGCACAAATGTTACCACTATGTCGGTATGTAAAGTAATTTACGTGAACTTCAATATTAAAAGAAAATATACTTTGGGTTTGAACAATTATTTTATACTAATTTTTCTATACAAAAATATAATCGTCTATTTGCATTGAATTGATTGAAAGTTGAGGTCACTTTGCTATTTTAACGAAATTAGATCGGCCGCTTTTCCGTTCGTGATATTATGGAATAAAAAAACTAAAGCGTATGTATAAAAATCCCTTATAAATTACTGTAATGTAAGCAAAACGTTTATTGTATCATTACTCGTTTGCTATACGATGTTTTTTGTTATCTATGTATACCTAATCTACATGTTAAATTGTGTTGAATCTTTTGTTTTAAATTTCAAGGGAAAAAAAATTTGGTTCTTGAATGAAAAATAAGCTGCTTAAATTATTAAATTCTTTAAAGACATTTTTATGACTTTAACTTTACTATATTTAAATTTAAAGTATATACTTCATTACGCCTAAGAAAAAGATAATACGATTTATGTTTCAACGGCCGGTGTCACTTTTTATCTATATAGAAATAAAACATCCCTTCACCTGTAATAAAAACCACCGGAGGGTTTGATAAATTGCTCTTTCTGAATAACAGCTTGCCTTTATAAACATAATCACTGGCTTTATGATACAGGATATTAACTTGATGTTATTATTTTAATCGTATGTTCATTCCTAGATTTGGTTTTATACTCTTTGATAAGCTATCGCTGTAGTTGTATTGATTAAAAAGGAAATTGTTTTTGAATCTTAAGTAACAGAATCTTATAAAATTTTGTGGTAGAGCCCGCTTTAACATCTTCGCACGAATTGGCCCGGCTCGCCCCGTGCAATACCACGACCTCACAGAAGACACGCGTCAAGTGGAAGCTATTCCGCGTTTCGTCTGATGAGTGTGCGTTCTGGAGGCCTAACTTAGCCCTCTTTCCTTTCCCACCCTTTTTCTTATAAGGAAAGTACAGAAGTGGGAGTGGACTTTCCGGATGATAGGATGCATGGAAAGGGAAAATATTTCATTTCTTTGCATCCTCTCCTCCGTGGATTTAAGGTAGGCAAAGCATATGCAATTGCGTATGTCTATGGGCAACGGTCACTTCGCTATTTCAGCGATTTCAGGTGGCTGCTCGCTCGTTTGCCATCTTATGGAATAAAAAAAACCATATGTTTATCTAATTTGTCAACTGTTAATGTATAATTGTCTGTAATATTTAGACAAAGCCTAATTATAATTATATCGCACAAAATTATACAAAACAACGCTCTTAAATATTCACAAACGCTAATTAATTATCTAATTCGTAATTTATTTGCACGAATGAAAACATTAAAACGTGACATTTGACGGTAGAGTTGTTTAGAAAAATAACATTATGTATTCCATTGCTTTCAACTTCAGAAACGTTTGTATTAAAAAGCTTATAAGAGCTTTAGATGTTTAGTACACAAAGCGGAAGCTTGGAAAGCTTAGACGTTGTCGTTTTGTTTCACCTTTAAACATTCTCGTGCACTTTTCTCTAACATCAGAAGGATGCAACTGTTGCTCTTTTTAAAGTTTTTAAAACTTATTTTGGTTTATACAATTTTACACTCGACCTGTTGCTAACTTCACTTTGTTTTAATGTACTTTGAATTTAAACATAGTATTAATCAGTAATTACAGTCGGCAAGGTTAAATAAAATCAAGCAAAACTTTAATATCGAGTGTCTCTAATTGTAAAAATTGCGACACGATAATTAGTGACGCGTCACCAGCTTTGCAAAAATTCGTACAAGTTTAAACAGTACAGTCAGCTGCATAAACATGTATACATTTAAAAAACTGCAGAAACTTGTATACCCTTTCGGTTTTAGATATTATACACGTATTCATTATTCACTGTTGGAAGCATAAGGACGGATAAGTGCATATATATATTTGAAACCGAAGGCGTATACAAGTTTCGGTAACTGTGTATATGTATACATATTTATGTAGCTGACTGTACAGCCATTAATGTCGCTATGTCGTAGTCTTATCATACCTTTACCATGTTTGGTTGTAACAAACATTGGTTTATTACTTTTCACCGGCGTACTTTCTTAGTAAATACCGTGCTCATTATAAATTTCTCGTACTTGAAAATGTCTTATATTCTACGGTTACATCTCAAGCCTTTATGGATAAAACGTTATAGCGGTGGGTTATTAAAATAACGTCGTAACGTTTTAATGCGGTACTAAGAGTAGAGTACTCATATTCAGTACTCGAATCTTTTGTGACTAAGCATTCATAAAATGTAAGAATAAAGAGTCTAAGCATATGTCTATATATTTTAATAGTATTATAGACAAAATACTCGTGTCACAATGTTCATTACCATACTCCTCCGAAACGACTTTTAAGAAATTTAATATGCACGTTCAATAGGTCTGAGAATCGGCTATTATTTTTTAATTCCGCGCGGACAGAGTCGCAAGCGACAGCTAGTTTTATATGAAATACACTTCTTTCAGCTCTGGAGTCAAGGACTTGACTTGCAATCTGCAGGTCTTGGGTTCGAATACCGCCATGTAACAATGTGTTTTTCGATTTCCGATTTACATATGTACTCGTACTGTTATCCGACGTTTCTAAGGTGAAGGAAAACATAGTGACGCAACCTGTTCATATCTGAGAAGAAATTCAAAGATATGTGTGAAGTCAACCAGCCCGCACTGGGGTAGCGTGGTTGACTATGGCCTATTCACCCTTAACTTAGGGTAGGCTCCGAGCCCCTCGGTGGGGACGTACAGTGAGCTGATGATGATGATGATGACACTTCTTTCGGATCATATTCCATAGCGAATAAGATTGAGGTTACTCGCTACCTTGGATAGCCCTATCAGTGTAAAAAAAACTCAACACATGTGGTCGACTGACAACACCATCACTAATTAATAAACTAATAAAATATTTATAGTCTAAATTAATATTGTAGTTCCAAGAATTACTGATACTTTGTTAGACAACACAAGGATCCATTTATTTAACGCCTAATTTAGTAAGCTATCAAAACAAATAGACAACAAGGTTAAACACAAGCCAGGTGTTAACAAAGCAGGTTAGATATAGCAATGTATATAGTTGTTATCTGAGCTTCCGTTATTTCTGCAGTTGTGCACTTTATAGCATTACCTTCCCGCTTTTCTATGAGTTTACCATTGGAAAATGTTATGCTTTTAGATAGAATTTTCTCTAACGAAATATTATTTTTATATTTTTAATTCTAAAATTGTAAATTCATGAATTTTAACTTATTTTGGTTCACATGATTAAATGAATACAGACATAAGACTTTGCTATGATGAGTTCTACCTTCATCTCTTGTTTTAATAGTGAAAAATGAAGATGAGTACATATTAAATGTTTTAAGCAATTGATTCGACAGGAAAACCCATGGTAATAGTATGTTGCAAGATTTAAAGAAAGCTGTGTGTGACTTTCTTTAAAATTTCAAGGTTTAGTCAACAGAGTTTATAGACGAATAAATTAAGCAAAACAAAACATTTAACTCAAAACCCACATCCTGCATTTCATAGCGTAAGGAAGTGATGGCCAAAGTTTTCCGTTATTCGAAATAATTTAAACATCATTTTTACCACAAACATCTGGTCCACTGGTCAAATATGAAGACTGCTGAGTCGTTGGCTAATTGGATTGCGGATCAATCGACCCAATGGGATTCTCCCTTTCAATCTATAGAATCAATCGGACCAATGGGATGGATTTTTGATTTCATTGATTAAAGGAACCAATGAGAATAAATTTCCCGTTGGGCCGATTGACTATAAAAATAATAAGTCCAATGGAAAACATCCAAATCATTAAGACAAATAATATTAACAACTGATGAGACCCTTGTATTGACCCATAATGTCTATTTTAATTTTTATGTTAGTAGAAAAAAAGGTCTAGAGTAATCTTAATACAATGTTAATTTCCACGGACAATTTTAATCGTGTGAACTTGTGAACGATTACATAGCTAAGACTATTTCGTGTTATTCAAACAACGCTACGTTTAAATTAGAATTAACGATTGTAATGTTGTATTTTATCTGGACGCAGGCGCAGGCGTAAATCCTTACGTCATGTCAGTTAACATTCACCTATGTAACGATTTATATCCGAAGGCTAATTGTCTTCAAATCATTTAAAAATAAATCAAATGTAATAAACATTGATTTTTGCCTAACGACATATTAAAAGAAAAATAAATGGCGGTATACTTTGGGCATATTTTTTTCTTCTAAATTTAAAACGCGATAACGAAACAGCAATATTAGGACATGGCATTATTGCTTACATTTTGTCGACAAATAATAATAACTGCTTAAATACGACGATATTGTAAAAGAAAATGCTCTGGACGGTTTCCCACTTGACATTCGGTTTCCAGAAAGGTAATGGAAAAACGCCTAAGGCTTATAGATGGTTTCTTTTAGATCACTTTCTTTGACCACGTTCTGGAGCAGACTACGAATGAAATAATGTAAAATCATTAAAAATATCGTCTTAGAAAAATGTCTAATAAATAATATAACCCTTTTCATTAATATATTTTGAAAAGATACATATTTCCAACACGTCAACCACGATGGCAAAGTGCGAGTTGGTTGACTTCACGCATATCTTTGAATGTCTTCTCAGATATGTGCAGGTTGCATCACGATGTTTTCCTTCACCGTAAAAAGTCGGATAAATGTACATATGTAAATTGGAAATCGAAAAACACATGGGTACATGGTGGGATTCGAACCCGAGCCCTGCAGATCACAAGTCAATTGCTTAAACCCCTGAGCCACCGATATTCTGAAGATTCCTAATATTTTTAAAAACAAAATGGAAACCAATATTGTTCGTTTAGCTTACAATTTTATTTCAAGAGATAAATTAAATAAATATCCTTTCTATTTGCAAACGAAGTTGAGTACAACATTAATCATTATGTCAACTACAGAAAGAAACTATGCTGATAAATCTCGTAATAAAACGTCGACGATCACATTACTCTTAAAAAGGGAACTGTTGTCATTCGAATACATTTTTTTACTGGCTGTTATATTTTTTATTACAACTGAACATCAAAATAAAATCTGCCATTTTATGAAGGAAAAGAAACGCTTACAAATTTAATTATCGTATATTATTTTAGACAGAAATTAAACCACACATTGGTGGCCCAAATAATAAATGGCAAAATCTTACAACTTACTAATATTTTAAATGCGAATGTTGGGATGGATTGGAGGATGGATGTTTCTTTGAAGGTGTTTCCAGATTGGCTGAACTTTTCCCACTGAAATTTGGCAAAGATGTAGAACATAGTCTAGAATAACAGATAGTTATTAAGTTTTTTATAATTGCGCACGGACGGTGTAGCGGGAGACAGCTAGTAGTATCATATGTCAATGAAGCGTCTGAAGGTCAAATATTATTGAGAAAAAATTAAAGGTAAAAAATCATGGTCTCTAATTATTTCTGTGGGTCAGTGAGTTTTCAAACTCATATAGTTCATATATTTCATTCAAAAAGGAATTCTACACACTTTAGTTTCATTGAAATCCATTAATGTTTTTTTTGTATAATATTAAAACATATTTATTGTCTCTCTTATTTTCAAAACATATGAGAGGGATAACATGTTTTTGTACATATGTTTCGGCAGTCGTTAGCCACGGCGAAATAATATTGTGTTTCAATTAGCCAAAGCTTGTCTGTGATATTATACATGCTGATATTATGTTAGTATATGGATTACTTAGTAATATTCATGTGTGCAGATTTGATTGCCAATACCTATATTCCATTACGCAAATTATTGAAATACATAACTATTTAAAGCACATGCTATTGCTTTAATAATGCGTTTAAATCTATGCGCATATACAAGGTGTAATTTCTTATGTATATTTTTCTGCATTTTACATGTGATTTAAAATTAAATTTTATTGGAAAAAACATCACACAGTTTAGTTACACTAAACAAAGGATATACATCATCAGTACACTACACGTCCTAACTGAGGGTATCGAAGCTTACACTAAGTTAAGGGTGACTAGGCCATAGTCAACCAGCTGTCCGAGTGCGAGTAGGTTGACTTCACACATTTTTGATTTTCTTCTCAGATATGTGCAGGTTGCATTACGATGTTTTCCGTCACCGTAAGAACAGAGGATATGCGAAGCAATAATTGATCAAAGAATTGAAAATTCGGTATCCAATTTACTTTGGTTTTATTGGTTTCAATGTATTGATTCAAGTAACACTAATTAATGTATTATATGAAAATAATGTCAACAATATTGTTGACAGTGTATTGTTTCCTTGTTGCAGCTTCTCTCAAGTGTTTGTTGTTGTTGAGATCTTCAAGGGTGCTCGTGTTTGATCCGTTACGTAACATTTCTCATTTCCGTGGAGACGTCAAAAAAAAACTTATTTACGATATATCGTGTGTTGCTTAATATTTTTCTTTTATTATAATAAAAAATATGTAATTATAATAACATTTTATTTTTTTGTCTTTTTAATAATTGGTAAATTTTTGTTTTCGATATTATGGAACATCATTTTTTTTTGTAAATCATTTTGCGAGTCATTTTTGGGGTCTTTTAATTTTTAACAACAACGTAGCAATACATTGTTCTATTATGTATATTCTCAATACATATTGCCAAGGATTAGATAACATTTTTGTTTCAATAACAGATTTTATTATCGGACATGAAACTGACATTTGATGTGTGGCTGACTGGAAAAAGATTGAAGCTTGATAGACAACCACATACGACAGGTTTATTATTTGATAGAATTGTGAAAATAAATAAAGGAAAGAGTAGATTTAACGTATGTTAAGGTAACGAATACATACTAAAGATTTAATATGCCCTAAATAAAATGTCTTATATAAAGAGTTTTAATTCAAAACCTTAACGTGCATTATGTAATTATGAATTTTTAATATGATTCATAAAGATTAACATAGAATATTTTCCGACTTAAGAACATAGCTCCGAGTACAATATTACGAAGTCTATTATATGACGAAGTGCTCCGTTTGCACGTGCATGTCATGAACAACCAATGAAGCCATTTGTTTGACATAAAACACAAGCAAATGATTTAGCACTTAACGCAAATCACCGCGTTTGCTCAACAAACGCAAACGTAAACTGTTAACGTTATCCGTCGTATAAGTTCCGCCTGATGCAGGGACTCGGTTTGTTATCGAGCTTTTGAAGCGTGAACTGCTGTTCGCTATGAACGTTTTACAAGGCTTGATATTTTCGCAGCAAGGTTTTTCCTTAATACAAATATATGGCTTGATAAATGTATATTATTTCGTGCTTACGTATTCGGTTTGTACTCGTGTCTGTTTTTGTGAGGCATTAAAATGTACTAATTAAAAATCAAAGCTTTAATCTCTTAATTAGTGTTGGCGCCGGGCAGGCGTGCGCCTGAAAAAATTAATCCAAAAGTTTGAGGTTTATAAAACCAATGTGTTCCAACCTCGCACGAATAGGATAAGGCCAGGGAGATGATGATGATGATAATGAATAATCACGGCTTATCTCACGTATATTCTAGTTTAGCTACCGACTAATTTCAGACCCCCCAGGAAGGAAACTACACGTGATAATGATTTGCTTTGTTATGATATGGTGATAAATATTGGTTGTAACTTCGTCTTTTGGAAACCGATTCTTTTGTTAATCACTTTACGTTTTTTGTACATGACATTCAGCATTTTCAAATTGTCTGTAAAAGAAAATAAAAATGTAGAGCATTTGACTGCAAGCTTTGGGTCGAAGCTTTTTGGAGTTCGGAATTATTTTACAACTTTTTGTGGTACTTAGCCCCGTGCCCGCTGTGCCCCTCCGCTCCCGCACCCTCCGCGCCGTCTGGCATTATCCAATTTTCCAACTCCGCTGATTCATCTAGAAATTACGGCTTCGCTATGATTTTTGCATGAACCAGTTTCAGTTGGTACGTATCTTTCCAATGATAAAAAGATCAACAATTTCTATCGCGCTGCTGATATATTTAAAATAATAAATCTTGTTTCTATTTTTATAACTATGAAGAAGTAGACTTTGTTATAAATTTGAAAAATAACTCATCATCAACCTGCCTTTATCCTATCGAGGGTCGGCACAGTATGTACTACTCCTCCATATATCTCTATCAGCCGTCATATCCGAGTCTACCCCCTTCCTACGCATATCCTCTTTCACACAGTCATTCCATACTTTTTTGGTCTTCCTCTACCTTTGAATAATCATGTCATACAAACTTGTCTTATAAGAATTCTCAGAGTTCATATTAGTTTAGTGATACGAATATGAAATTATACTAAATGAAATAACGTATAATCTATATAGTACTAAGTGCAAATATTATCAACAAGAATGTTGTAAATATTAGTTCTCTGATGAGATTGTCAAAGCATGGCAATAATCCAAATAATCCATTTCTTTGCTGAAATAAAACTCCGCGAGAAAGTATTCGTAACGTCATTGCCAACATTTGTATTATATTTGTACAGCGCCCCCTATCGAGCGTTAAGTATAACGAAAATATCATATTTAATTTATAATCGAAAATATTTGGAATAGACACTCAGATGTCAACGTTGACCAATGAGAGATGTTACAAAGGTTTAGCTTCGCATAAACGCACAATTATTACTAAGCAAATGGTTGACTGAAAAAGATAGTTATGAAAATTCACTGTAAGGTCAAAAAGAACACCCTATGTTATTTTATATAGCGTTATATAAAAGCAAATATTTTCACATGTCATAAATGACAGGAATGAAAGTAGAGAAAAGTGCCTTCTATTGAATATTCTATTCACTCAAATGTGAAGAAAGCTTTAGAATATGCGTCGTAAAAAATATTTTTTAGTATAAGAAGCTTCTGTGTGTGTTTTCTATTACAGTAGTATTCTACCACATAAGTAAATGAGTTGAGTCACATTTTTTTTTATTGACTGGTCATTGTTGAGTTGTATTCGCGGTAAAAAATTAAAATATAATAATTTCACGAAAATCTCTATAAATATTTATTAAAATATGTTGAATTACTTGCATATTATATACGAATGATGTATTTATGCAAATAATTTTAAGGAACTATAATAAACTTTGCAAATCTAATAATTAAAACAAGGGTTTTCCGCGAAGTAACAAACTAATTTAAAATAAATGTTCCTTCTGCTCTCTGACCATCTTTACACCTGTTCAATAACTTACGTTCGGATAAGTAAAACATAAATTTTATTAAACGAAACAAAACATAACGCGATGTCATAATAAATATACCTCTCGGCAACAATTTTGTTATTTGTTATTTTGCAAAATATACCAGCGGCAAAGGAAATAAAATTGATGACCATTCCGCGGAGTGAAGCTTTTTCACTTCCTCGATTTCTTTTTTTAATCTTTTATTTTGAACATTGAAGCTTTAAAAAACGTTTGAAGTGACCGGATTTAATATCAAAAAAGATATAATAGTCGAAACAATGTAGACCGAAGTTAATATAATGGGAATTTATGAATTAAGGGAAACTCTAAAAGACTTCTATTGAAAAAGATCCATAGATTTTAGGGTTTGATTTTCTTTTATTATAGAGTTGTAAATAGTTTATAAATAAAATCAAAATTTATGCATTGTTGTGATTGTAAATTTTGTTCTATTTTCCACAAGACATTTGTTTCATCTAGTAAATATATCTACAAAAGACTTGAGGATTGTCATTTTGTTTTGTTCCGATCATACCGGCGCTCTATTTGACTCATACGAAAATAAACCGGTATCGGAGCGAGAGTCGGGGAACGGAATCTGTCTTCTCATACATAATGTCAGTCAATCACGGCCTCGGCCCCGGCGTCTGTGATCTAGAGATGGGTCGTTGACGGGTATTTCAGTCACGTTATACAAAACATAACATTATTTTGCTTACTGCAACTCGTTGAGCAACTAGTTCATTTGCCCACGAGTTGAGAAATACATATTGCATTTAATAAAAACAGTCCCGATGACTGGCGACAAAAAGACGGCTGGAATCACTAGTAAACTGTCCGTTGAAATCAACTAGTTGAATGAAAAACAGTTGACGTTTGTTACGTTAAAACAGAACGTTATTTCAACGAACTGATTCAATCAACGCCTATTCCTAGTGCGATCATCTCTCGGTCATTGTTCGTATTTCGTTCGCACTACTCCAATACATTTCTAAGGAATTTGGTATTCCAGATTGTTTGTTGATATTTCTCTCATAGCGAATTTGAAATAATAGCAATAGACAAGAAGTATTCAGATCGATGATGTGTTTTCTTTGAAGGTATGAATGAAAGTAAAACAGATTTTAATGTGCAGTTCTAGAAGGTTTTTTATAGAAGATTGACCTTGAGTTTGTAAGCCCAAAATATTTCTGTAACATATATCGTTATCCCTGTCGTTATCTTGGACAAAACAGAGATAACAATATGTTTTAAACGGAGATCTTAAACCCACGGTGCTTTGGATTCTAACAAAAGCATAAATCTGAAACTGTCGTCAAACTATTTAGTCTCCTAGTAGCTTCATCACCTTATGGTGATACTATCACTGATTCCGTATCTGTACCGGGGTAAGGTCACAGTTCTACCCAACCCAAATGTTAAAGGGCACTCTTATGATATATATTCTTCTTCTTCTTCATTCTTTCATTTGTTTTATATTACCACTGGGTTTTCATAATTCTTCGTGAATTTTTTTCTACAAAAATCTTTTTACAATCGCAATATCAACAGATGTCACGTCCAATTTCGTAGCTAAGCTGTGATATGTTTTCACAACTTAACTTTATATATATTTTCTACTTCGAACCATTTAGGACATAAATTCATTCCAACGTCCAATGTCTAAAAGTTCAGACGAATAGCTAGTAATTAGATATAAATGCGACAGTTTACGTTGAAATACAATTTTTAATTAAATTTTATACGTGTTAATTCCAAATCGTATGGACAAATAAAAAAGTTTGAGTTTAGGTTCTTTGAAAAGGAATTAATTTTTTATTTTATCATAATTTAATATTTATCAAATTAGCGAAAATGTTGCAAAATAGAGTTACGGCGTCGTCTTTTGATTATAGTATTTATTGTCCTTCCGTTAATCCAATATTCATGTTTTCTTGTCGTGTCGTCAATGCTAGGATTGGAGTGGGCAACGTGTAATACATTAGAAATGAGGAACTCTGAGTACGAATACTAATTTGACTCACATTTAAATATATTCATGAAATGTTAAATCAATTTTATTTATAGTCGAATATATAAATCACTATATAGCAACTTAATGTACATAACTTTAATCCAATAAATATATGTAATAAGTTCTAGAAGTGAAAAAACCATTTACATTTGAACACTGTAAAAAGAAAAGAAGCTAAGTAAAAAAAATAGTTAATTCAAGGAAAATCCTAACTAAAAGATAACGCAATCCGTAGCTTTTTAGTTCATCCTGTAGGTTACGGGGCCATCGTGTGTGCCGTGCCATACTGTGTGATTTATTTTATCTTAATTGCCCATTAGTATTAAACTTATGCTGTACAAATAATTCACAAACGCAACGCACAGACGTCTTCTGCGAACTAAAACGCATTCATTTAAGTAAGAAAGCGGCATAATTCAATGCGCTACGTATCAGGAACCGCGACGGTGTAAACTAGGCCACCCTTTATATACATTTATCGCGCTCTATCTCTTAGCGCCGTGCGATTATAGTGTTAACAATACACTTTTGTTCGCTGCATTCTATGGACGGCCATCTGCTCATTTTAATGCTTCAAGTTTGTTGTGACTGTTGCAGATAATGTACGAGATAAAGTTTGAAACTAAGTCACAGTTAATTATAATACAATATTACAATAATTGGAAAGGTTTTTTTTATATCATAAGGTGGCAAACGAGTGAGCGGCCACCTGAAATCGCCGAAATACGGAAGTGATCGTTGCCCATAGACATACGCAATTGCATATGCGTTGCCTACCTTTAATCGCCGGATGCACAAAACGAAAATATTTTCCCTTCCCATGCATCCTCTCATCCGATAAGTCCACTTCCACTTTCCATCCTTTATAGAATTAAATAAAAATGTTAGAATTTTGATAATTAAAATAAGATTCGACAATAATTGACAAAAATAAAATACAATATTAAAAAAGTATGAGTTACTTACCTCTACATTTGGACAGCTTTTCTTTAAGTTTACGGAAGAGTCGATGCAGAACTTTTAATACTTTAACCACTTCACTTAAACTTTAAGTAATAATATTGATTCAGTAGGTTTTATCTTAACTTTGAAGTCACCGGGGAGTTCTGCAACAAAAGACGAACGTTTATGAACATTTACAAGATAAAAGGATTTCTAGTAATATGTAAAATCAAATAACTTTTTATCCATAAATCTAATATACATAAAATTAGGTAATTATTAGATTGCAATCTTACAAATAAATACATCCATCCATCCATTTAAATACAAATGTTTAGATGGATGGATAGATGTATGTTTGTTTGTACCTCTAGAACGGCTAAACGGATCTTGCAGAAATTTGTCATAGATGTAAATTTCTGGAAGAACACATAGGCTTCTAATTTTTTTTAATTCCCGCGCGGACGGAGTCGCTTCCGACAGCTAGTATTTCATATATTAATATTGTAATATGTTGGCATTTTAATATAAATGAATAAACTAGTTTTCTTGACTGATGGGTTATTCATGGTGAGAAAAAATGTGCATAGTTTTTTTTATAAGAAATGGTTTAAGCAAAATTATCACATAATGTACATCAAAGTTATATTTGTTAATAATGTAATTGATTACTTATAAAGCAATATAACTAGGTAATAAGCAGAGAAAGAAAATCTATCTTGTTTCACAATTTGCTGACACCAAAAGTATAGAAGCACTGAACAGAATCTTAGAGTCTTAAAACATGCCCGGATAATCCTACTCAAAATGAAATATTAAGAAACGGAATATTAAATGTAAAAGAGGAACTTTTCCGTCACGTACTTTTCTTTCTTTGTATTTTACTTTTAATACTTGTAAGCGCAACTTTCGCGTATTTTTCTTTGTATTTTACTTTTAATATTTGCAAGTATAAGTTTTAATTATCTTTTATTCACTCCAAGGATAGATTTAATACTTTTAAGTAGTCTATAAATAAGTAGTCGCAGTTTTTTTAATAGATTTTTTAGTTACCATTGCAATGGTTAGCTATCTTACGTACAATTTCCTCTAATACGTTTCGAAATACGATTGTCCGTGATGATAATGTTTAACTTTATTTCTAATATCAACTACTATTTCTTTAACGGTTAAGTGATTGTCTTTTGTTTTAGAACACTCTAAATTATTACACCTTGAAATAAATTGCTTGTTAACTGCTTTACCTTTGCTTATTGTGTCAGTGACAAGTTTGAATCGACTAAACATATATCCTTATCCGATCTGTAGGTTCAACATAGAATAGAATATACATATGTATATGTTTGACGATAAACAAACTTCAAACAACGCAATACAGCAGTATAATAATTGGCAAACGTATGCTGAAGCGATAACAGCCTTGGGTAAGCTAACCCGTGACGCTCTAAAGCTTTTAGTTATCAATTTTTGCATTAGCTAACCTGATTTTAGTTTATCTAATATGTTCAGTACTCAGTGATTTATCACTGCAATGTATCTTGCCCCTAGTTTCAGTGCTGATTTCTGAATTATGAATCATTGTTTTAGAACTGTTGCAAGCTTTTTACAGCTGTTGGTTGGTAGAATTACTAACGAAGATACATTCTTATCTTTGAAAATATATAGCTAGCTAAGTAAGATCCGTCCGCGCGTAATTAAAAACATAATTAGTAGCCTATGTGTTCTTCCAGGTTATGTTCTATATGTATGCCAAATTTCATCGAGATCCGTTCAGCCGTTTTGTAGATACCTTCAAATAAACATCCAACTGTCCATCGAAACATTCGCATTTATAATATTAGTAAAATTATATCTTATCGTATATGTGTATAAGAATTTTGTTCTGTTTTTTTTTATTTTAAAGAATATTGTTAGTAAAATATTTTGTATTGTTTACAATTTTCCTTATATTTGTTTTACGTAAATTGAAAATATAGCTCCTTATATTCAGACGGATGTTTCCAAATTAACTTTGTCGCCCTTTTTAATATTAGAACGGAGCGAAATAAATTTCCTAAATCTCGTTTATTTTCAGAAATTAATATTGTGAAATATTTTCTTTCAATATGTGGTTTTCTGCTTTTTACATTTCAAAATATCCTACGTGATTTATATTTCATGTGCTAGGAACGTAAAGAGATTGAAATAGTTTTTTTTTTTCATCAATCTCATCATTGATTGGTCAATTAGTTTTTGAGTACAACAAGAAAAAATACAGTAAAATCTTTATAATAGTTTCCCTGCGACATTAATTACTTTATTATCGGTTGTTGTAAAAATCAAACATTAATTTTTTTTGGTAAAAATACAATAGAAAGAAGTTTTATACTAAATCTTTATTATTCATGGTCATAAATTTCTAAAGAAAAGAAGTCTCAAGGGTCCTTTAAAAGTCGATTAAGGTTAATAAGCGTATTTTAGTAACTCTAGACTTGATGGGATCCATTAATCTTATATAAACTATTGCTCTTATGTTTGAAAACATTATTGTAAGCCAAATTAGACTACTATTCTAACCAATATAGAATTATATTGGATATTTTGTGTTCTAATGTTGCATTGAGACAGATCAAACAGACAATTCATTTTTAAAAATCATGTGATAAATAAATCCAAGGACAAATTTTCGAATTTTATTATTATATGTGCATTTATTCCTACGTTTTTACGGTGAAAACATGATAAAACATGCATAGAAGAAATTTAATGATTTGTGTGAATTCCATAAAATCCCCATTTAGGCCTAATTGACCCGCGTGGTAGACTCAGATCTGGTTACTTCTAACTTGGGTGGGCTCGAGATCTTCGGTGGGAATGTAAGAGAACTGAAGACAGAATGACAACGAGAAACAACACACAATGTACATAAATGCAGCACAAATAAGATTTAAAATTGCTTATTATTTAATTTCGTATCTTAAATAAACACATCAACATATCCGGTGTTTAGTCATTTGAAATGTTTCCGTGTCGTTACACAGTGAGCGGTAACCGATCGCGTGCCGTCACTGACGCGATGACGGATGTTACTCGTGATTTGACGTTGACGTGACGTCAACGCAATCAAGTGTAAATGAACACCAACAGGCGTTATTTTGTTTTATGATCAGCTTGTTGAATGAAAATCCAAATATTTCTCATTAATCATTCCCTTGAAGGTTGAAGGTTTTGATGTTTAACTTTCATTTCTGACTTTTAATACATCTATTAAAAGTTTTATTTAGTTACTTGGCTGTACTGTTTTTAACTTTTAAGATCAAACCGATTACTTTTATACTAGCTACCGCACGCGACTCCGTCCGCTCGGAATTAACAAAAAATAATTAGTAGCTTATATGCTCCAGACTATGTTTTACCTCTATACCAAATTTCATTGAAACCCATGAAGCCGTTTTTTTTTTTTATATCAGAAAGCGGTAAACGAGCGAGTGGCCACCTGAAATCGCTGAAATAGCGAAGTGACCGTTGCCCATAGACATACGCAATTGCATATGCGTTGCCTACCTTTAATCGACGGAGGAGAGGATGCACAGAAAGAAAATATTTTCCCTTTCCATGCATCCTCTCATCCGGAAAGTCCACTTCCACTTACCATCCTTTCCTTATAAGAAAAGGGTGGGAAGGGAAAGAGGACTAAAGTAGGCCTCCGGGACGGGAAACGCGGAATTTCTTCCACTTCACGCCTGTTTTCTGTGTGGTGGTGGTATTTCACCGGGCGAACCTGGCCAATTCGTGCGAAGATGTTTAAGCGGGTTCTACCACTCTTACTCGTTTTAGAGATACCTTCAAACATCCATCCACCTAAACATTCGTATTTATTATATTAGTAAGATTTACATTTAGTCGACCAATTTTTAAGTTGTTTGACCACCTACCTGTTTATATCATGATACTTAATCAATGAATTGAAATATAAATATAATGATTTGCTATAATAATACCTGTTATTATAATATAATTCATATCCCTTACAATACACTAATAAAATTGTTTTAAATAAATCACTAGATTACATGAAACCACGACTATTTTAATAATAAAAATATATGCATAATTTACAGCGGTGAAATGTATTGTAACATTTTCATTGTAACTTTTATTAAAATTCTAACAAAATTTCCACTAGTTTCGTTTACCGTGCAACTGACATATGTTTAATATTGTACACTCGTATGCCTGTGACCCAATTCCTGCACCTGATTTATGCCCGCTCTTGTTCTGGCAAACAATCATATTATTTGTACACGACCAGATATATTGTGTTATGGGATCATTGAGTAGCATATATGTTCAACCCTGTGCATTATCTCTAACACAATATTGGATAAGTACAATGATACCCTACAAATTTTAGTTTGTCAATATTAATGTACACCAAGTAGGGTTTTTTTGCCGTTTCTGATCTTTCTTGCGTGGCAAGAATTTGAAATAAGGGAGCATGACTAGTATTGCATTTGTCCTCTTATATTTAATTGCGGTATTCACCAAGTAGGGTTGGCAACAGGCAGGTCGCTAGCCGTAAAAATGTCGCGTATAACATTAAGATTTATTAACCCTACGTGAATGGGACAACAACGGTTACATGATTAATTTAGACCACTAATCCCAAAATGGACTACATCCACGGAAGACTAGACGAGGGTGTATGATATCGAGAAATAAAGTTGGCAGCTCACAAATTGAGGAAGAAATGTTGAAAATTTTGTACAGGATTTAAAGGAAATAAAGATCTCGATGTACATATATCCATATATACATTTATCCCTGTGACAGAACTTTACTACACACAAGTACGGTGAAGCCAAACTCATGATAAACTAAAAACTTCGCCCTTCAGTAACACATACCAGCAGGGTAAACTTCATTTGTCTTCAAAGTGAGTTGCCAATACAGTTGCAAGTCATCTGATTGTTAAAAATATCTATTGACTAATTTTCTCAACCAAACTAAAAAGTAGCCAAGTATTACAAGAGAATTTAAATAATCGACTACACGTTGTTTGAGGAAGACTTCAAGGACACTCATAATTTTGATTAAAGCAGTAATCACTTGACAGATTAAATATAACCTTTTTTAATTTTGCAACAGTGTTTCAATTAAGCATTGAACCGCGTAATAGATAAAACATTTGAAGTGCATTGTAAAACGCGTTACGGTTAGATAAAAACGATTTTTAATCCATATAGCTACTCATAACAGATATTAGCTTGCAATAAGCATTGAAATGTTTAATAAAATCTAACTTCGGCACATCTAACATGCTCGACGTAACTTTTAAATAATCTTATTTAGGATGGATTACTTGATATAAATACATCAGTTGTTAAAGTCTAGATTCTTGACTCTAGAAAATCAATCAGGTAAAATGTATAAAGCACTAAGCTGTTTCTTGCGACTCCTTCCTCATTAGAAAGAAAACTTTATGAGTAGCCTATGCGTTTTTCCAGACTATGTTCTAGATCTATGCCAAATTTCATCAACATTCGTTTTCGTTGATCCGTTCCGGAAATACCTTCAAACAAACATCCATCCATCTATATAAACATAATTATAATATTAGTAAGATAATATTTTTAGTTAAAATCTGCTAAAACCTACATCGCGTGTTAAGATAATCACACCAATCACCCACCTCTCCATTACAACGGTTTTTCTTCTTTAAAAAGTAATGTACCAAGGACAATGAACACTGATAGGCAATATCTCACGCCCGGCCGCCGTGTAACAGTAAAATTGGAAAATATATTCACTTAGAATCCTTGCGTGAAGCTCCCTCAATAGATCAATGTGGAGGTATCCCTAACGCCCTTATTTGTACGATAAATGTAGTAGAAATAGATGGAAGGTATATTTAGACGTTTAGCTTTTATTGTACGATTTTTTTGGTGTTCCGCTTCGAGGATTAAACGGTTATAGTGATCCTTTAGGCTTTTGTAAAAATTGGACTTTCTAACTATTATATAAGTATTTTTTTATAAAAATAGAATAAAAACCGTGTTATATACATTAACTCATTACATCCCCACTGAGGGCCTCAGAGCCTACCCTTAGGGTTAACAGGCCATAGTGAACCACGCGAGTTAGTTGACGTCACACATATATCTTTGAATCTCTTCTTATCTATGTGACGGTTGCATCAAGATGTATTCATTCAACGTAAAGACGTCAGAAAAAAAAGACGTAAAATGTCATAATTCTGTCCAAAGAAGAAAAATGTATTTACGATTTAATCTCGGCTCGTTTTGCATTGGCATGTCGTTATCCGGACCCGAAAACCCGACGACCAAAAGACTTGGAAAACAATTTTCTTTTCAAAGTTATTTCCGACTTTATTGAGTTTAGTAAACAAGAGATTGTTATCAGATTTTTTGAATGAATGAATGAATGAATATTTATTTATTGCCACAAACAAGGAAAAGAAAAACTACAAAAAAAAAAACAAGTTAAATTAAATAAATTGAGGATGTGGCAAAAAAAAGGTGGCCAGCTCAGCTGGTGCAGGGAGGTCTTGCCAATCCTGCGCTGGTTTTCAGCTGGCCCCTTTGTTTTCACACCATTTGCACAGCACGAGGTAGGGTAAGCAGAAATAAAAACAAATACAACGAAAAAAAAAAAGCAAAAAACGACAATTAAACATTAAAATTTTGATTGATTTTTTAGATACGAAATAACAATTTTAACTATAAGAATATAAAATGTGAGCTACAAATTAGTGATTAAGCGGAATACAAAAAAAAATAGACAAAATAAATAAAAAAGGTTCAATAGGTAAAAAAAGGAAATATGGTAAGGTTTATAGTTTACATGCATGACAAACTGTTTTTTTGATAAATTAAGCCTTATATTTACGATATTAATCAAATTTGTGACTCTAGTAAAAAACTTTTACATCTTTTTATAAACACCGGATGCGTTTTTATTTGTTTCAGCGGTGGTGGAAGATCGTTCCAAACCTTCGAGGCTGAATACTTAAAGCCACCTCTAAAACCGGTTGTACTGTGCTTTGGTACAATTAATTTGTTTTTTACAGTACTTCTTGTCAGATGGACCGAGGTGTCTTTTCTCCATTCTAACTTATCGTAAAGATATTTCGGGCGGTGGTAGATTACCACTTTACGGGTCACGTTAGCTAGATGCAACAATCGACGACCAGACATTTTTAGAATGCCATATTTATTATAGTAGGGAGTAATGTGCTCTCGTCTAGGTAACAAAAACGCATACAAGCATTTTGCAAGCGCTGTATAGCCCGCTGGGTCTTTTTTAATAACCTGGGACCGTAAACTACGTCGCAATAATTGAATCCAGACAATATCAATCCTTTTGACGCATATTTGAATTGTTTGCAAACTTCACATTAACACACTCATATAAGTGCATTGAAAAAATAATTGTTCAACTAAATGATGAAGTATTCAAAGTAAATCATCCTTCCTGTACGAGATGTTCACAACAAAATAATGTATTGAAATAATACAAAATATTAACAAGTTATCAGTCCTCAAACGAGTTACTATTA
>NW_013531107.1:681187-717378 GCF_000836235.2 Papilio xuthus | reverse complement strand
CAGGCAGGTTTCCGCAAAGGTTACTCGGTGATCGATCACATCCACGCAGTACGTCAAGTATTAGAAAAGTACAACGAATACCAACGCACTTACTACATCGCATTCATTGACTACAGTAAAGCATTTGACAGATTAAATATAGCCTTTTTTAATTTTGCAACAGTGTTTCAATTAAGCATTGAACCGCGTAATAGATAAAACATTTGAAGTGCATTGTAAAACGCGTTACGGTTAGATAAAAACGATTTCTAATCTATATAGCTACTCATAACAGATATTAGCTTGCAATAAGCATAGAAATGTTTAATAAAATCTAACTTCGGCACATCTAACATGCTCCACCTAACTTTTAAATTATCTTATTTAGGATGGATTACTTGATACATCAGTTGTTATAGTCTAGATTCTAATACAATATATAAAATGTATACACTAGCTGTTTCCCGCGACTCCTTCCTAATTAGAAAGAAAACTTTATGAGTAGCCTATGTGTTCTTCCAGACTTTGGTCCTCATCTGTGCCAAACTTCATCAAGATCCGTTGAGGTGTTTGGGAAATGCATTCAAAAACATCCATTCATCTGTATAAACATATTTATAATATTAGTAAGATAATATTGCAATATTTTTAGTTAAAATCTGTAAAAACCTACATCGCGTGTTAAGATAATCACACCAATCACCCACCTCTCCATTTTTCCATTACAACGGTTTTTCTTCTTTAAAAAGTAATGTACCAAGGACAATGAACACTGATAGGCAATATTTCACGCCCGGCCGCCGTGTAACAGTAAAATTGGAAAATATATTCACTTAGAATCCTTGCGTGAAGCTCCCTCAATAGATCAATGTGGAGGTATCCCTAACGCCCTTATTTGTACGATAAATGTAGTAGAAATAGATGGAAGGTATATTTAAACGTTTAGCTTTTATTGTACGATTTTTTTGGTGTTCCGCTTCGAGGATTAAACGGTTATAGCGATCCTTTAGGCTTTTGTAAAAGATTGGACTTTATAACTATAAGTAGATTCTTAATAAAATAAGACCGTGTTATATACATGCGTAAAAAAGATATTCATCATCATCAGCAACATACCCACTGAGGGCCTCGAAGCCTACCCTTAGGTAGCGGTGACTAAGCCATAGTGAACCACGCTGGCCCATTGCGGGTTGGTTGACTACACATATATCATTGAATCTCTTCTCAGCTATGTGCTGGCATCAAGATGTTTTCATTCAACGTAAAGACGTCAGATAAAAAAGACGTAAAATGTCATAATTCTGTCCAAAGAAGAAAAATGTATTTACGATTTAATCTCGGCTCGTTTTGCATTGGCATGTCGTTATCCGGACCCGAAAACCCGACTACCAAAAGACTTGGAAAACAATTTTCTTTTCAAAGTTATTTCCGACTTTATTGAGTTTAGTAAACAAGAGATTGTTATCAGATTTCATTTGGATTCCACGGGAGCCTGGCCTTGGCTTACAAACTAATAACAAATATAAAGTAGGAAAGTTGTTGAGCTACAAAGCATGGAGATAAGCTTATTTTTCTCTTTATATTAAAATAAATTTAATTAAATAAAGTTTGTCTACCACCTTAATGATAACAATTTTACTCTTATTTTTATTTTCACAATTTTGTATACATAGTGTTAGAAAGAAAATCCAACACTGTGCCGGCGCAACACTAGCCTTATTAAAATATCGATGTCTATGTCCCCTCACTAATCGATCTGAAACTTGAATAATTAAAGAAAGCGCGTCTAAAAATAATAGGAGTATTTAAACAATTTTTATGTCACCAGTTTTTGATTAAGATTCAAATCTTTTTCAAATACACGTCAAAACTTTTCTATTGCTTTTAATACACCTACGAAAGATGAATTTATCGATTCTATTTCATATCGAGTATTATCGATTGACCTAAAATACATGATAGACAATACGATAAATCTGTCTAACGTTAACTCCGTACGTTTTAGTTGGAACACAATAATACTTTGCGAATTTAATAAACAAATTTAATATTGGCATTATTTTCCGGGTCATGAACATATGAACAAGGTTTCCAGGTCAAGAGTTGGATAAAATTTGAGAACGTTGGCTTTAAACGCCTCTGGTCAGGGACGAAATCCGGGTTTTATGTTGCGAGACATCAAAAGTGTGACATGCATCAGTCCTCGTAAGTCTCACGTTACTTTCTCATTAAAACAACCGTTCATTAAGTTTAAATAACTACATTACGCATTCGTATTTTAGTCGATTTTGAGTCTAATTACTCATCCCGATTGCTACGTAAAGCGATATCGTTGTTTTTTTTTAATTTGGCCATGATATTCAAACATGTCAAATATGGTCAAACGCATGAAATCAAACGTTACATATCAAATAAATTCGAAATAGAAATCGTTTATGAGACACTTAAAAGGCAAAAAAATCTTAAGAAAATCGATTTACTTATGCAATAAGTTATAATAACAAACTTTGTGTTATTTCTGTGTTGTTTCACTAATATTCATTCGTTTCACTATCATCGTGCTGTCGTTTGCCTTCACTATAGCGTAGTCACTTCAATTTGTTATACGTTGAATTTCACCTTTGAGATATCCATCACGACGCTTTGTGACACAATGTTCCTGTATCAAAGCTACATCCGCATATATCCAGTTTCGTACTTCAGTGTAAATAGTCTTTTGTAGCCAAGCATTCCATCTCTGAAACTGTCGAAAAGACCAATATACTTATTCAAACAAAGTACAAAAGATTATGGCAATTTATATAATTACTAAATGATTCATTGGATTGTAATTTGGTTTTTGGAGTGCTATGTAACGGTAAATATTAATTTATAAAGTCAAATATTAATAAAGTTTTGTACATTTTTTTGAAGCCCAATGTTTGACTTTCAAAACCCTTCATAAAGCTGTATTTAATGTTATTTTTAATATTATTTTTATTATAATGTATGTATGTATGCATTAATGGCGAAGATATTATAAATGTTTACTATAAAAATATCAAGAAAATCTATTTTTCTTTCATTAAATCTCCAGAACACAACAATGGAACCCACTTTTCTAACTTATTACGATTCTCATATTATTATTAGTGATTGAAATAAAATAGTTAATATTTAATATTATTTTCATGTTATTATTGCCAATAGAATTTCAATGTAATAAAATACGTTCCCTTTAAGAAAATTGAGACGTCACAAAATTTTTCGTATAAGTATTTCTAAAGACATCCCGAGTATGCTTGAAAGATTTCAAACTTCCCTTCTTGGCTTTCTTGGTATTTTTTTTACAAGAGATAGGCAAATTTTTGTGATGTAAGGAATATTCCAAAGTTACTTTATTCGCATACACTAAAGGGCTTTTACTGTGAGGAAATGTGTTATAAAATTTGTAATAACAAACACGTAGCCGGAACGAAAACATTCACTTTTATGTTATGGATTGGGAACGTGTTCTACTTGCGCTTTTGTTCCTGCATAAAAAGTATATTTCTGTTTTTAATTATATCCGTTGTCTTTTGAATTGACCGTAATTTTTTTTGTAATCACCTGGTTCTCACAGCTAAAGTACACAAATATATAAAGGTAAAATGTACACTAAAATAAAACTTATAAATTAAAACAAAAATTAACAACACAATAATATATCGCAAAAAAACTTTATTTTGTTTAGTGTAGTCTCGTAAATGTACACAAAAAATAAAATAGAGACTTAATTCGTTTAACTCATTTTGAATATTTAATAAAAAAAAAACATAGATTTTCACTGACTATAGAAATTACGGATTAAAAGATTCAGATCTTTCAATCATTTTGTACCAAAGTTTATTTAAGGATACCTGGAGGGCTATTTTTTATTACGTAACTTCAAAACAGCTAAACTGATCTTGATGAAATTTATCACAGATGTAGAATAACATTGAAAAGAACGCAAAGACAACTTACTAAGATTATTCCTTAATTTCGCGCCGACGAAATCGCGGGCAAATTCTATACCCATATACTTTTTAGTGACTTTTAATATGTTCAAATTAGGATCTATATTGAAAGAGGATAGATATTAAAACATTCACAGCCATAACACAGAGGTTCACACAAGTGGAGCTAATATAAATGTAACATTACAAAAATAACTACGTTTTTAAGCTTTCACACATTGCCAATCGTTTAAATAAAAATCAAACAGCACCGAGCAGAGCGTGTTGTTCTTGAATATCAATAAATAAGTCGATGCGTATCTCCCGACGGGTGTAGTCCGTCGGCTAAACGCGTTCCCAATTGAGTTCTCTGAGTGTACTATCACTCATAATTTACCCACTAAAAGATTAAATTCTGCGCCAAGAATGAGATTACATTCCTTGAGTGTACAAACCAATTTGTGTGATACGTGTTCATTGTACAGATTGTGAAAGGAGATATTTTTTTGTGTGAATAATCTGGATATCTCAATCCATCAGGATCCCAACTGATTTAAACTGGATGAGACATGATTTAAAAAATTTAATAAGATATAACTTTATAAATATACACCATCGCTTGGAAGTGACAACTTCAGCTTCGGTCCGACTTAAACGTGACTTTTGATGTTACTGACAGTTTATTCCATCTCTATTGTTTCGAATTCTCACCACTGTTAGCTACCACAGCCGTTGAAGTCCAAAATGGCGAAAATCAAATGGGCACGAAATACTTAGTCTTATAGCCTGTCCGTGTAAGACATGCACATAATAAATGTATGGAATGTTACGTTGGCAACTTCTTCTAATTTTCATAAAACAGGCGACACACAAGCAAGCATGTCTGGTGTTAAGTTACCATCGCATGTAGCCATTGCAATAATAAAATATGTTATAGATTTGCTGATGTTGCGTTCCTTTAAATACAGGAGAAAATTAAGAAGAGTTTTTTTTGCCACATACAGAATGAACGATGATCCAAATGTCTTTTTCAAATATATACAAACTCTTTTAATAATTATTAAGCCATAAATAATACAGGCGTAGAGTTTTCATGAAAATATTTTGAAATTCATAAAACGGTTACAATGAAACATGTAAACACAAATACATTTTACCGCGAGCAAAATTGGTTTCGTTTACTTTTGCATTGCAAATCATTCATAATGCGGTACTGTGATTAACGTTATAAAAGTCGATTACAAATATCATACTAATATTATAAATTCGAATGTTTGGATGGATGGATGTTTCTTTGAAGGTATCTCCAGAACGGCTCAAGGAATCTTGATGAAATTTGGCACACATACTCTGGAAGAATACATAAGCATTAAGTTTTCTTTTATTCCACGTGGACGAAGTCGCGGGCGACAATTAGTATATTCATATATTTCCAAATAAAAGTTGTATGAAGTTCTTATTAAAATATTCAGAATTATATTCACGTTGAGGTTTTGTACGAAGTTTTCAAACCATTTTTCAGGGCTAATTTTCAAACAATTTCTTTCTTGTTAACTACTTTATAAGTTTGTGCGGTTATCGTAAAAATAAATTCGATAATAAATTTTTGTTTTTAAGATCGTCTTACCGATTCAAGATTGTATATTAGATTAACAGACGTATAAAAGACGATAGCCCCTGTAGCTAATTATTTAAGGATTTAATTATAATTTATTTCTTTAAAGTATACAACCGTTGATAGAGATATCAGTTTATTCTCTTAGCTAAATCTTCTTCATGTGCATTGGTCTTCTGCTGGGAATTTCCTTTATCAGTGGTAGAGCCCGCTTTAACATCTTCGCACGAATCAGCCCGGCTTGCCCGGTGAAATACCACAACCACACAGAAGACAGGCGTCAAGTGGAAGCTATTATCATTCTCATAAGGAAAGGATGGGAAGTAGAAATGAACTTTCCGGATGAGAGGATGCATGGGAAGGGAAAATATTTTCTTTCTGTGCATTCTCTCCTCCGTCGATTAAAGGTAGGCAACGCATATGCAAATGCGTATGTCTATGGGCAACGGTCACTTCGCTATTCAGCGATTTCAGGTGGCCGCTCTATCATTTGCTACCTTATGATATATAAATAAAAATCTTTTTACTGTTTCTTCAACGTAGCAGCATTGAGATTCTCTAGAATTATTAAAAGACATTGCACATTTTTTTATTTGCTATGAAACATGCTATGAATCGAGGAATATGTTTTATTACTACTTATAATTTTCTATGTTCTTGATATTTCCTATTGTTTCGATGAAATACGTCTAAATAGAAAGAGATTTGCGACCTTTGCCATATCTAATCTTTACTTAGTTTTGGATCAGAGCCAAAGTCCAGATTAGCAGTGTCTTAAGAAGTAGTCCTTTGTGCCGGGCCCGAGTTACAGAATACTTTAATAAGTTCAAGACCTCTCTGAATGATAAATTAATTTCTAAGCATTAATATTGACATCTGCTCGGTTTACGCTTTGTGTCGAGACGATGAATTTAAGCTTTGCTTTATGCTCGGTTTGCACTTTGAATTAATTTATTGTTCGCGTTAATTTCATAATGATTAGATTAACGGACCATTTTCACTAGATTCTTTAGAGATGGAAAATTTTAATTTGAATGTTTCTAGTGATTTTCATATGGATTGAACTATTTGGTTGTTTTAAGTATTATTTTGTGGAGGTAGTTACATGTATATTGAATTATTTCGAAGACTTTAAGTTCGAATGCAACAAGTAAAACGCGGCTTCATCCCGCTTGTATTCTTGAATGTAACAATTGGATTGTATTTTTTAGGTAAAATTATATAATATATATGCAAAAAATTATGCAAACGACCACATTGTTATAAAATAAATATTATAAATCGGTATTATTATGTTATACCGCAATTTTTTGCTGTTAAATTTAATTAAAATATTGATTTAAAGAATTTTCAAAGATTTCAAAAGGAATTTTTGATGAAAAAAAATCTACGATCTTTTTCGATTATTTCATCACATGCAACTGTAGAGAAAAAATATTTTTTAAAATTGAAAATCAAGCTTACCTTTTCATTAAAAAATAACTGGATGCAGGCACAAGAAAAATCCAGATAAAATTTTTAAAACACAAAAAAATAAGTTCGCAGAAACGGGGCACAGGGTTGTTCTGTTCACTTATTCACTAGATGGTTTTCGCGCGTCAGAAACATAGAGACGTCCGACTAAGCCGACGTCCGCGACAGCACTGCTCCCGGATTCCCGCCCAGCCCACCCTATCCCCTACCTGTTACAGGTACGGTGGGCACATTCAGACCTAAGTAGCTCATATTGATGGACAAATCGAATTGATTTCCGTACCCGACTTATGTACGTATGGTCTTTTATTTCGCGACCTTATTATCGAGCTTTTAATGAGCTTTTATTACAACTTTATATTTTTTAAATTACCATATTAAATTGGCTAATTTATTTGAAAATATAATAAAAAAATCGTATATACGACAGATTCAAAACGTAGATATTAATGTGTACAAAAAGAGGTAAGCAGTAACAGTATATTTAAATTTGGAACGCCTGTCACGCCTTACAATTATATATGAAATATAACTTTTCTCTCATTTTCCTTATTTCTAGCGTTTTTTTTTGTCAAGATAAATGTTGTATTAAACAATAAGATCACACTGATACGACTAAACATGTACATAAACATGTACATAATTAGATATTTCTTCATATCTGTGTAAATTTTTCTCGTCTCGTTAATTTATAGAAATTGCAAAACGTTATGTGATCTAGAAATATCTAATAGTACTTTTACTTTTGAAAGACAAAGGAATTCACATATATTATTCCAAGCTAGTTTTCTTTGGCTGAGGTAAAAATCACGCCTTTTCCTAAGCTATGCAAAAGTTTCTAAATTAAATTCCAGCGCGTCACAAGGTGAGCGCTTTCCTTTTAATGCATAGTTTTCTTTTAATATTTGGAATTGCTTACATTCTCCCTTTTTATTATTCCTTTTAAACCGCTATAACTAACTAGCTTTTGCACGTGACTTCGTATGAGCTAAATTAAAAGGCTACTAATAAATATAGTCTATGCTAGTGTTAATGTAACTTTTTAAAGTCAAAAGATTTAATTGAAATATAATAAGTTGATTAGGTTTTGATTTCTTTTTGTTCTTTGTTTAGTACTTGATCGTTGTTTAATATTTAAAACTGGCTGTCGAAGCTTCTTTTAAAAAAAAACAACTGAGGTAATAGTCTTTACCCTATTCCGTATTATAACTTATTTCTAATCCATATTGATTCGTCCATCTCTTCTCGAGTAACGTGGTAACAAACATTTCAAACATTTGCGTTCGCATCATTAGAAGATCTTACTTATTACTATCTTATTAATATTATAAATGCGAATGTTTGGATGCATGGATGTTTGTTTGAAGGTATCTCCAGAACGACTGAACGGATCTCGATGTAATTTGTCATACATATAGAACATAGTCTGGAAAAACACGTAGTCTACTAATTATGTTTATTTTTTAATCGCTAGCGAACGGAGTCGCGGGTGACCGCTAGTTGATATATAAAGCCTTTGAAACTTGATATAGAAAATAATATTCAAAAGCATATTATTTACTCTCAGTTAATCTCTGATATTTACTCCGCTAACAAATTGTTAATGACAGCTCTTGTCAATAACACGCTAAGCTTTGACTATCAAAAGCTTTGCTACGTCAGATTGATTAGACAGAAGAATCTATCCACTCATTTTTGTTGTCGTCACACATATCTTTGCTTTTGACATCTGCCAAACATCTTGTTCTCTTTTTGTTTGAAATGTTTTTTATTCTGTACAAAGGGATAAAGTTTTTTTTTCTGTATGTGTGTATGGATTTATTCCACCGATATGGTATAACAGGTCACTCGGTCCGAGGCTTTTTGATTTTTAATCACTTTTTAATGAAAAAAAAAATTGTTAATAAAAATATTTAAACTTTAGGCTATTTCTCTACGTGTCTTTTTTAATAATTTTTACTCGATAAAGGTTCAACTTTAGTCTCCGTAGATTTTCCGTAATAAAGAAAAAGTACATTATAAATTAGGTCCTTTGTTCTGTCGCGTTTTAAAATTGCTGAACTTTAAAAGTTTGAACATAAAAACGTAATGAAGTGAAAAATTTCAAATAACCCAATTAAACTAAGCATAGAAGTTTTAATTATTATGTTTGTAAAAAAAATATTTTAATCATCGAAAATTTCAATACTGGCTGGTTTTTGAAGTCTATTAAATTATTATGAGGTGTATAAGTATAAAAAGGATGGCAGTATACATACTCGTACAAAAATTAAGAATTATTTTCTTTCATGAATTAAAAAGAAATTAGGAACTCTTGAAAACTTTTGTTTTGCAAGATTTTATTTATAAATATTATTTTTGAATACGCTAACTCAGAGACGTAAAATGCACACTGTCTTCATCAATCCGGATGCACGATGAGCATTAATCGTCATAAATTACAGGATGTTTACAAAACGAACACAATTTTTGTTTACAACACATTAAAGCGCGGTTGCAGTTAAATGTTAAAATATTTATCTTTTAAAACACCATTTGAATAGTCAAATGACGTAAGATTATAATTTTCTATATCGTTGTATTTTATATTTTTAGTCTAAAGTACAATGTTGATTTTATTATATTTATTTTAGTATCATCAAACACCCTAGAACTAAGTAAGCAACTTCGGAAATGTAGCAACTAAATCTACAGTTAATCCCTCGAGATTTCATTAACTAGCTAATGTACACAGACATTATCACAGACCTACACTTGGCACGCGCCTGTCGTATCCTAGACATTGGGAGATAAACGAACTGAAGCTTTCAACCCATTTGGGTTACATTCGTCTAACATTTGGATAAAGTACATCAAATAATGGCTGTAAGAAATAAAATGTTACACTTTTTTGTTGTGTATTTTTTACGCGTGTTTTGTGTTGCTTTAAATTTGTTTTTAGTTGAGATAGGGGTTTATCTGACATGTTTGTAAACGAGAATTTTAAGAGTGAATTTCCATTGACGAAACTAAACCATTTTGTCATTCTTTTTACCCTCTTATAAAACGAAGATAGCTGTACGTGTTTATTCAATTATTTAAGCAATGGAAACACACGGTTGCAACAATCATCAATTCTAACAACGAACTTTATATTTTATTTCGTAGCAAATCTATCCAGTTACAGTTTCTAACTAAAGTCCAACTTATTCATATTTCATACGCCTTAGGCTTTTAGGGTTGCATTTATATATAAAGTGGCATTGGTAGCGACATTACTGTTTTAATTTATTTGAATCAATGACGCGTGTAGCGAAAGAAAAACATCGTGGGAAAAATTGCAAGTGTGAGTTATAAAAAATAAACTGTTGCGAAACAAAGACTTGGAAAGGCCGGAAGCGGAGTTTTATTCCAATAACCCCGATAGAACTTTATAGCTTGCAACATTTTTGTTTTATTTTACTTTAAGTAAATTTTTAAGTACTTTAGTATTAACTTATTTCGTATTAAAATAAAATAAATCTTATTTTCAGTACTTGTTCATAAAAAACATATTCCTATATTATATTTTTAATTTTTTTTATATACAAAAATAAATAAACGTCTAAATGCCTAACTTAATTATTAGTATGACAGTGAAATTCTTCAAATAAATATTCAGTAAATATTTTATTCCACAACAGCTTAAAAAACTTCTTTTTTACTCTACAAAAAACAACCATAGAAAGTTTCTTTTATAACTTCCTTATTTGTTTTGGTTCGAAGAGACTCGATAAATTTTATTGTTTGCACAAACCGATAGTTTTATTGACACTTTGTGTAAATAAAGAAAATTCGCACGTTCTTCTTTGACAAAAAATATTTATGTTTATGACAAAAAATATAAATAAATTATGGTTTTGTATTTCGAGACAATGCCTGCGACTTTGGTCGCCTCAATGATACATTTTCAAACACCGAAGTAGGAACTTCATTATTGAAAAAAAAATCACTATACAAACTTTTTATCCACACCTTTAGGAGATGAATTTAGTACACATAGTTATTGCTGGCCTTATCAATAAAATATTATTAAAAATATATCTGTACAAAATTTAAAAAAAAAGTATTTTTGGATGTGCGTTGACAGTTAAAATTATTATCAGCCAGTCAGTTGTACTTTGCCAGTCTCTAACAAGTTTAAACAGAACCATAAACACTTGACATTGGCCTAATCCGATGAGAGAGAGCCATAAACAAGAAACAGAAACAGTTGTACTTTTACGTATTGATTATTAACGGGAAACATATATTAATCCAAACCTCGTTAAATTTAAATCATCGAAAATAAATCGATATAAGCTGTGTTGATTGATTTTCGTATTATCAGATTTAAAAAGATTTATAATTCTTTCCGCGTTCGGAGTTTGATCTGCCGGATACAGTTAATTAAAAAAAAATTATCGGTTTATTTTTCACTTTTCACTTGCAATATACGCTCGGTTAATTTTTAAAATAAAAAAGATTATTTATAATACATTTCTTGTGTAATAAATATTTAGTACCAACAGTTTATATACTAGTCTGATTGTAAACTGACTTAATTCACAATGGATCGGTGACATGCTGTTTTAACCGTATACTTATTCATATTTTTATTTCAAAACGATGATGCTCCAATAGCATTATTCACACTAAGAATAACGAAACCGCACAATTAAAAAAAATACTCTTCACTTTTTTTTATAACAGCAAGAAGGCCATTTCCTTTTTTGAAATTTTTCTTTGTAATAGCGTAATTTGTTTCCAGAATGATGTCGATATATCATAATAGGGGGAAACGGCTGAAGAAGTACAGATTTTATTTATGTACGCTTTTTATGAATCCATGATTATAATAAATATTGTATACAAACTGCATAATGAAACGTGAATGTTTGTATAGATATTTGTTCACACGTAACATCAATGTATGGATATGAATAAACACAGAATACAATCTGAAATAACATATTGGGTTACATTTCATCCCGGAAAAATGTAGGATTCATACTTGAATTTGTTTTAATAAACAACAATCCCTTTCGTCCGTCTTAATAACGACGTAGTCGTATTAATCAAGCAATAATATTCCACAACAGTGATAGAGTCCGCTTTAATATCTTTATCGAATTGGGCCGGATCGCCCGGTGAAATACCACGACCACACAGAAGACAGGCGTCAAGTGGAAGCAATTCCGCGTTTCGTCTGATGAGTGTGCGTCCCGAAGGCCTATTTTAGTCCTCTTTCCCTTCCCAGCCTTTTTCTTATTAGGAAAGGATGGGAAGTAGAAGAGGACTTTCGGGATGAGAGGATGCGTGGAAAGGGAAGATATTTTCTTTCTGTGCATCTTCTCCTTCGTCGTTTAAAGGTAGGCAACGCATATGCAATTGCGTATGTCTAGACAACGGCCACTTCGCTATTTCAGCGATTTCAGGTGGCCGCTCGCTCGTTTGCCACCTTATGATATAAAAAAAACAAAAGATAAGCTCATCATTATTTTTTTGATAAAAATAACGTAGCATTAGCAAAGATGTAACTCTCAGGTCACGTTCGACCAGCTCGAGAGGCGCATTGAAATGGGCTACAGTAATGAGCCCCACCGAGATCCAGTGACGCTTCGAGACTCAACTTTCTGCATAAAGTGCCGCTCTCATACCAACTACGGTCTGCAATTTGTTTGAATAAAAAACTGGTATACGTTAATTAGAATCTTCTTTCAAAGATATTTTTCTATAGACTGTATGTAAAGGTCTTTTATACATGACATACTATCCAGTCTACTATTTTTAAATAAAAAAGAAAAAATTAAAGAAACCTTTGTAATGATTTGTCGTACCTACAAGTTACATATCGTCTAGCTATCGCCTACGACTTCGTTCGCGTGGAATTAAAAAAAAACTATTGGTCGCAGCGTAATTTTATATAGCCTTAAGCCTTGTTTTATAAATGGACTATCCAACAGAAAAATAATTTTTCAAATCGGACCAGTAGTTCCTGAGATTAGCGCGTTTAAACAAACAAATTTTTCAGCTTTATAATAGTAGTATAGATATCGTATATAATAGTAAAAATCTAAGTATGTCGTTATGTTTTAATATTAGTTGTGAAATTATAAATTCGATTTTCACTTTATTGCAGAATGCAATTTGCAATATCATATCAATTTGCATCTGCGGTTCCTCTGGTATTGCTGATGTCCATGGGCGTCGTTGAACACCTCGGTGTTCCCGCTGCTCGTTTGCCCCCTTCTCTTTCTAAAAAATATGCACAAAAAATAAATATTAATCATTTAAACACACACCGTAAGATTAACTTTAATAATTTTGTATGTAACCGTTGGTATATGTAAGACTTGACTTCTCATATGTCTTAAACAGGGTAACTATAATATTATAGTTTAAATTATTGCCCGAGGTTACATATAACCTCACAACAATCTTCTTCCAACTACCAGTATTTTGTACTGATAGGTTTAAATATAAATTATTAATAGGTTAATCTGAGAACAGACGTCAATCTTGTTGGATAAATTTGGAACAAAAGATAAGATTCCGTGAAACGTCAATTTTTTTGCTACCACGTCTATACAAAAGATGTTTGGACAGTTCTCTATATTCGAAAACGATAATATTGTTCTAGACTAATGTGCACTATTAGATTTTATAAACATATACCGATTTTGTAAGTTACATTCGTCAAGGAAAATGTTCCTATTAATTTTAAATGAACAAAAGTTTCTAAGAAACATCCTTGATGAAACAGGTATAATAAAATTAAGATAGTTGTCACTTCTCATTCCTTTCCATTCCTTTTCTTACAAATTATGGTCCTATTGTGGTCTTATTTCATTTAACAAAAACATGGTAAGTGAAATAAGACCATAATTTTCCTCCAGCTCTCTCATCAGACGAAATACGGACTTACACTTCTCGACTGTCTTCTGGGTGGTCGCGGTACTTCACCGACTAAGCCATTTGTGCAATGAATGTTATTGGTGAGTCTATTACTGTCCAAAATTACCAGTAAATTTAAATAAATAGTATTGGTAGAAATAATACATATTGAAATAATATTACAGTCTATTCACGTGAACTTTAAAAAGAAAAAAATAAACTACAGAAAAAACGTACAGAAGTTTGTTTATGCTTTATTACTTTTTCTGTGCCTTGCTTCATAAGGTTATGCAAGAATTTTTTCATTTCATTTGTGTTAGTTACTTTGTGCAATTATTACATGCCTCCATATTAAATTCGGTACAAACTGGATGTTTACTTTAATATATTAATGTTAATTTGAAACTCCAACTACTCTTTAACATAATTGCAAATATAGAAAGTTATTTATAGAAGATATTACTACTGTTAGTAAAGTTTCAGGGCCATAAACGGACTGCTTTAAATCCATGTATGATGCCCCTTAATCATTTTTTACTTAGCAAATATTTAAATTTGCAAATTAATTTTCTAATATAGAAAATGAACATATGTATTTTACTTGCGTTAATTAAAATGAGCTTGTATAAATACGTCAACTGTAAACTGTTCAAATAAGTAAATATCAAATAGAGTAATTAAATTTAAATACGACATTTCAATACATAAACAAGTTTTAATGACAAATAGTTCGTATTTTGGAAGTGCCATAGAGTTATGAAAATATGGATGAGGAGAAGTGAATGGTGATAGTTTATATATTTAAACTAGCTGTTGCCCGCGACCCCGTCTGCTTGGAATTAAAAACCTCAATAAGCCTATCTGTTCTTCCAGAGTATGTTCCACATCTGTGCCACATTTCATCAAGATCCATTGAGCCGTTCTAGAGATACTTTCTAACAAACATCCATCCATCCATCTAGACTTTCGCAATTATAATATTTGTAAGATTAGTTTTTCACATTAGTATCTATCATATTTATCTTACTTGAGTAAAGATTGTGTTTCTTCGTATAATTAGATTTTATATTATATCATATTTTAATAATAAAAAACCCCAAACAAGTTTCAATGGCGCCGAGTTTGTTTATAGTGAAAACAAGATCAACCCTCTACGAATTTATAGTAGCCAAAAGTCCTTTAACAACTTGTTTCAACGACTTATTTGCGTAGAAACTTCTGGAAATTCGTACTCCGCTCTATTATTTTGAAATGGGACTAAATATACGAGTTTCTATAAATATGTTTTTGTTCCAGTGTTTCGACAGTGTGACCTAGGTAACGTTAGTATCAATAGAAAATAATTTCTATTGGCACATCACTTAAGCCAACTATATCTTAGTAATACAGGTTTTTTCAATTGGTTATATCGTCAAAATTCTTTTTAAAAAAATCCACTTGTTCGTATACTTCGTTTCAATTCCCTTACTTTGGTAAAGACACAACTCTCTCGGTAGTATTTTTAAAATTAAATTTAACATTTCAACGTCGCACCGTTATAAATCTTTTGAAAGTTTGAAATGGAGCAAAAAGTTTAAATTTCAGGTCGGAAAAGTTCTATACAGAAGTGTACTTCAAAATAATTTAATTGCTCCGCATTTATTTATATTAAAAGTAGCTCAGTATTTTGATTTAAGAACATAATAAATGAAGATATAAATATCTAATTTTAAAATGACCGTTAATTTGACACTTAATAGTATCCAAGTTAATACGATACGTAAATACAGAAAAAAAATTGCTAACCGTAGGTCTTCACTGCTAAAACATGCATAGTAAAAATAAACATAATTATTAATAATTTTCTACAAAAAAGAATGGGTTTTATACGTATTATATATCTACAAAATCACTCAAACAAATTTATTCAATCGATTATTATAAAATAAATATATACTATTATAAAAAAAAAACAGATGTTAAAAAACAACGAGAGTTCCCAAAGTAATTTCCATCACGTTCGTAAATTTTATCTTGACGTACAAATAAAGTGCTAATAGGGGTAGTGAATGGCTCTCTAGGGACCACCTAAAGCATCTCAAGCGATAAGTATCGAACCTGCGTAGAAAATTTGTTAGGTATTAATAGCTCACACAAGTTTTCCCATATAGGTACAAAAGGAGAGAGAAGTAAAAGCACTATCTTTTGTAAACTATAAAGCCAATTTCCAACGCACTCTTTTTCACAAGTCAAATTATTAGGAATGGTGTATCTAAGTTCACAAATATTTATTTTAAAGTCCATTATTTGCACAACAAAAGTCAACATTTTTAATGTCTTGCTCAGTATACATATTTTTATAACCATTAAATTAAGAAATGGACTAGTTAATTAATAAGTATTTATTTTTAACTAGCCTTTGCCCACGACTCTGTCTGCGCGGAATTAAAAAAGGAAAAGAGATATAAAAGTACCTTATATCCATATTTCGGTTCTAAGCTACCTCCCCATCATTTTTCAGCCAAATCGATTCAGCCGTTCTTGAGTTATAAACAGTGTAACTAACATTTATTTTATACTAGCTCTTTCTTAAAACAAACAAACATCCATCCATTAATTTCAAATTTCCCATTTATAACGTAATCAAGGTTAATAATTATATCTTTAATATTTAATTGTTTCTTTGATTGTATATTTATTTGATATTGTAAAAAAAGGATTTATTTGTTTAGTGAAAAGCCGAAAAGCGATTCCACAAAGTTTGTATAGAGCTATATTAAAACAAACAAAAATGTACATTCTATACAGATTTTCAATGCATATATTTTGTATTTATTTCACTGCAACTTTGAAAAAGGATGCACACTGTGAAGAGTTTGACCTATTTGTATTGAAAAATAGATCTATACAAGTCATAGATACGTCTACTTTTTATTTCGACAGCTCTTTTTAATATTTTATGAATGAACATTGTAACGAGAAATAAAGTCAAGTATTTTTATCTATATCAGATATTTACAAACTATTACAATACTTACAGATTTTTTAATTTCAAATTCATAATTTAAATTACAACGTTCCGTCTTCTGAAGATACATTTTGGCATATTTAGGATATTTAAAAAAAAAGATTATTGAATTTCAAAAACTTTATCTCTAAAATTTGTTAATAATTATATAATCTATGGTATTTAAAAACACAAATACTTAGTTACATTTACAATACAAAATATATAAATAAAATAACACGAAGCTTGATATTACAAGATTACAATAACCATGTTTGCGTACATGTCCATTCAAAGTTGTATGTTTGGAATAGCGCGACAGACATCCTCGTCCCAATTAAAAGTTCAATGTATACTCGGTGTTTGTTACTTGTTAACGAACGCGCAAAATATCTGTAGCAAATTGTAAAAGAGTCAAGTTCCTCGGATACAAATGAAATTGCGAATAACATTTATTTTTTATTTACTGACTAGCTGTCGCTTCCACTCTGTCCGTGCGGAATATAAAAAAAACTTAATAATATATGTTCTATATGTATGCCAAATCATCGAGACTCGTTCAGCGGTTCTGAAGATATCTTCAAACAAACATACATCCATCCATCCATCTAAACATTCACCTGAAATCGCTGAAATAGCGAAGTGACCATTGCCCATAGACATACGCAATTGCGTATACGTTGCTTACCTTTAATCGACGGAGAAGAGGATGCACAGAAAGAAAACATTTTCCCTTTCTCATCCGGAAAGTCCACTTCCACTTCCCATCGTCTCCTTTTAAGAAAAACGGTGGGAAGAGAAAGAGGACGAAATTAGGCCTCCCTCCGGTACGCACACTCATCAGACGAAACGCGGAATTGCTTCCACTTGACGCCTGTCTTCTGTGTGGTCTTGGTATTTCACCGGGCGAGCCGGGCTAATTCGTGCGAAGATGTTAAAGCGGGCTCTACCACTGTTAAATATTAGTAAAATTAACAGAAAGTCAACACTATTACAGAATAAATTCCATATGATCATTGACTTGTAATAGAAATAGGTCTAAACATTTTGACCAAGGTTAACTTTAACCACGTTTAACTGTTGGTTTGTATCGTTGAAGCGCTTTAGAAAACCTATGTCCATTCCTTTTATTCTCTATGGAAGAAACAGACATACTTATTTATCAAAAGTTTTTTTCTCTAGACGTTTCAGCTATTCCTTGAAATTATCTTATATCTTTAAATGAGCAATTCTTGTATGTTTCTCTTGTATGCAATCTCGGAATTGGCTCCAACGATTTTCATAAAATTTAGTATATAGGAGGTTTTGGAGGCGATAAATCGATCTAGCTAGGAATCATTTTTAGAAAACGTCATTTTATTCGTGTTTTATCGATAATCAGCTTAAACATAAACTTAACTTTTTCTATCGGTAAGATCGGCAAATATTATTCATATTTCATCATTTTATTAATAGTTCGTACTTAAATATAATTTCCAAAAAACACAATTAAAAAAAAACCGAGCTAAGCTCGGTCCATCCAGGTACTAAATATTATACACTCATATGAATACAATTAGAAATACTGAATGTTGAAATGGTTTTATTCCAATTGACTCGTTGAGCGATACAAACAATGTCAAATTTATTTTAAAATGAAATTGATTGACAAACATAAATAAAAATATAGATTCGTGATTTAATTTAGTTATGAATTTGCTTAATAAATTGTTGACTTGATTTACTTTATTTAAAAAAAAAGTTATTTTTATCTGTTATATTTTAATAATTTGAAACATTGACTTCAGAGATATAAACAATCTTACTAATATTATAAATGCGAATGTTTAGATGGATGATTATATATTAATAATTATGTTGGATATTAAGGTATCTTCGGAACGGCTCAACGGATCCCGCAAATTTATCAAAGATGTAGAACACAATCGGATAAAACACATAGCATTATTAAGTTTGTTTTTTTAATTCCGTGCGGACGTCGTCGCTGGCAATAGCTAGCAAGCAATAAACAAACGTTTTATCCATTAATAATAAAGTCCATAAAAATATTTTAATTCTAATTTACTTTAATTAGGCTAAGTGTATAGAAATACCCCAATAAAATTGTAATTTACATACGTGGTCAAGGGCTAGTCCTTTGAAAAATCAATATTGTACTCTGTCCAATTACAAAATTGTAAGCTAAGAAGTTTCATTATAATAAAATGTGTAACGTTAATGGTCTAAAGAACTCATTACATTAATTAGAATCGTAGAATGAAACAGATTACTTTCGTAATACCTCAAAAGTCTTTTGGGTTTCGAGCTTTTCATTATAATGTCATTTCAAATCATAATCTGGAGGGGATTTTACGTATAATTATTACGTAATACATAATAAATATTACGTTGTTTACCGAATCTGTGTAATCCTATTCATTCTATCGAGCTTTTATAAGTTAAACAACGTATAGTTTACAGTTTAATCCGGCTTTCAGTTTTCTATAATGGACTGTATTAATATAATATAAGGGACATAAATACATACAACAGTAGGCCTAGCATGAATATTTGTGAAAAATGCTATCGACAAAATCTGTATTGATATTTGTGAAGCGCCCCCTTACGTGCGTAATGTACACTAAAAATCTCAAACGAATTTTGACATAATTGACGAAGACGCTTGCGTTCATCCTAAAGAAAACTCAATTAATTTTACATTAACTATTATATATTAAGGTTAACTATTATATATTAAAGTTAGGCAACGCATATGCAATTGCGTATGTCTATGGGCAACGGCCACTTCGCTATATCAGCGACTTCAGGTGGCCGCTCGCTCGTTTGCCACCATATGATATAAAAAAAATCGAAAACATAAAAATTAAGTATATACTTATATGTTCATAAATAGTACCAATTCTAATGAACAAGACTGAAACTAATTTAGTACAATACGAGTTCTTCATCTGAAAGTTGCATACGAGTTTAACTGTTGCTAACAAATGTTACGTAACAATGAAACAGTTAAGTTTGAACTGAGTTGAGATGCAAGTTGTTATTTATTTCACTACATGAACACTAAGTTTATACGAGAGAAAACTAATAAAGATTCGTTTATATTAAAATGTTTTCAACTGTATTTTATTTGCAAATAGCTAACGCCTGCGACTCTGTGCGCGCGGAATTAAAAAAAACCTAATTAGTAGTAGCCTTTGTTTTCTTCGAGACTATTTCTGTGCCAAATTTCAGCCGGATCCTTTCAGTTGTTCTGGAGATACCTTCAAACAAACATCCATCCATCTATTCATCCATCCATCTAAATATTCGCGTTTATAATATTAGTAAGATTAGAAAGAAGTAAGATACTTTTTCAGATTTTTTTCCATAAATAATTAAATGTAATAAACGGTGCATAATCCTATTTCTTACTAATTTTATAAATGTAACTGTTTAGATTGATGGATGTTTATTACCAACTATCCAGAACGATTCACATGGATCTGACTAAAATTTTACATAGACGTAGTCTGGAAGAACACATAGTCTACTAAGTTTTGTAAATTTACGCGGATGAAGTCGCGGGCGTTAGCTAGTGCAATTAATATTGTAAATATTATTATATTTTTCTGTATTCTTTATAACGTGTTAAAAGGGCATTGATGTGATGATAAATGCGCCTTATAAAGTATATTATGAATTAATATTCAATATACCATTGCTTTAAATCATAGAGAGATTATTTTAATACCAAATCCCGGTTAGTTTAAGCTGGCTTAATATTCTGTTGCAATCCGATCACGCGTAGGTTGTTATTGATACCTATTCATATTATATTATTTTGTTGATTATGTTTGTTTATGTTGACACGTGATTTTAATGAATAATCCACTTCTAGATATAGACTTAAAATTATAATTAATAGTTTTAAATACTAAAAACAATTAAAGGTGTGTTATTCCGAATTATTAATTTCTAATATCAACAGTGTGTTGATTAGCTAAATTTGATGGTCATCACACAGGTCGACAAGTCATCGGTTCCTTGCTACTGACTTTAACTGTATTTTTCCAAGGCGTGGTTCGTGGCCGCTTGATTTTATTTTATGCTATTAGTTAATTCTACTTTATTTTGTATTTTAAGTTTTACCGGTTGTTGACATGGCTTAGAGCCAGCTGCTCTTAGCCTGACTAACTTTTAAACTATAGCTCGAACCTTGAACAATTTTGCAAGTCTTGGCTTCGATTTGGTATTCCTTTAAAAGTATATTGTAATAATTATGAAGTACTCTAAAACATAACGTAACGAAGTATAATTGAGCATTGTCATTTCTTAATATATTTTAAAATTAAATAATTCATTTTAATTTATTTCTTCCAAGTAGGGTTGGCGACAGGCAGACGGCCGGCCGTAATAAATAAGCCAAAAAAAAAACTTTATAGAACCCTGTGTGCGAACCCTACGTAAGTGGGATAATGCAAGTGAAATGATGATGATTCTTTTTAGAGTACTTCATAACACAAGTTAGTATTTTTTATAACAGAAGTGAGCAAACGAGCAGCGGGAACACCGAGGTGTTCAACGATGCCCACGGACATCAGCAATACCAGAGGAACCGCAGATGTGTTGCCGGCCTTTGAGGTGGTAAGTATGACGTTCAACTGTTTGGTATCTAAGATATTAAAACTCCTTAGAATATTTTATTCTTTTTTCGCCTGCCAGCAATAATGTCAGCAAAAAAACATTGATCTACATTACACCCATGATACCCTGGTACCTTAGTAATTTAATTTCCTCTTTAAAATAACAAAGGACAAAAAAAACGAAATGTTTTTCAGTTTTTCCTCATTATCTGGGGATCGCAATTAGAACGCAGGCTCAAGTTCTTTGAAGGCGCATTGAGAGAGTCACCTCCCTACATTATTGTGTCCGTGCGTAATTAGGGAGTGAAAATAATCAGGACACCTTTAATGTGGTTTGTTTGCGTGAATAATACAGTACTAATGATGCTTTCGTGACGATCTCCCGAGGAATCTATTCGCCAAATAAAGGACCAAGAGTAAATACTTATGGTATAGTGTCTTGTAAGTCTTTGGCATCGCTTTGATAAAAAAGAACTGTCTTTCACAAATACACACAACATAAATTCATTGTTTAACCCAAAAGATGAATTTTACTGCTAATAAACGTTTTACCGAAATGCATCTTCTTTGTTCGATTCTCATTTTGTATATTTGAATTGTTGTTTAAAAAAAATCAAATATTACACTTCTATAAATAATTCCCAGAAAGAACAAAGGAAACATTCAATAAGTAATCAAGAAGAATACAAAAATTACACTCTTTTGCAGAAAAAAAAACACGTTTTCTCTCCAACTTTGTATAAACGGTTATCTTATAACAAACATTTTATCTTGAAATGTCCGTTGTCGTCGGTACCAAGAGTATCAGAACGTAAATGAAAATGGAAAATTGCCTCGAAGCTTAATAATCTGCTCCGTCTCGCTTCACTGCACCGATGGAGGACGTAGACATATCTAAACTTTGGTAATTGAATCACGTGAACTAGAACGGTATTAAGAACTTGTTAGATTAGATATCTATCCGTTCTTCAATCAATTAAACCGATACACATACATTGGTGCAACAAAGTAATTGAAAATTGCTTTTGGTTGTATCTTTATGATTTAAGTATCATCACTTAATTACATAAAATTATACTTAACTTAATCTTGGAAGATAGACATATTATTTCAAAGAGATTTTTTTTTATAAAATATTAGCAGATCAAGTGAATTTACTAATATTACTTGAACCATTCCAACTAAACTCTAGGCTTGTGCTAAGATATGGTTTACGACAATTGTCGAATGGCCAGATTCGAACTCTCGACCACGTAAACCGACAACTTAACCATTAGTCTACTGACGCTTCAATATTTCATTAACATTAAAATAGCTACTGATATGAAGAATATTCTATAGTAATTACTTTAGTGAATTTTTATAATGTCCATATTGTCAATCGAAGCTTCCGCAATGCACGCTTTACCTGTGATATACCGTTGTTCCAAACATTGTGATACAAAATATTATAATAAATTACAATCTTAGATTATCAACGAAAATATAATCTGCAAATAGAGTAAGTACTTTTTGCAAGCTCATCCGCGATATCGAGCAATAAAAACTTAGACAAACAGAATACGGAGATTGTGCTTTTAATCCGTACTTGTTGGCTGAGTGGAGGCAGCGGAGTAAATATTAAACTTCCTAGTGCAGAGCTGCGCTTAGCTGAAGCTCACTTAAGCAATTTCTACGCTCACGTTGGCTTATTAAGACTTAATATGTTAAGTTTCTATGCTTCAGATCATATAATATCTATCGCTTGCACTAGTGCAAAACATTAACTTAAAAACTATGTTGTACTTACTATAGTGGATTATAATTTATGATAATAACAATACAAGTGTGTCACTACCTTTCTTTCTAACATCTATTTTTAAAAATCAATAACGCAACCGTATCTGTCATTCTGCAATATTGTATTTTTGGTACATCGGAGATGACGGCGAAAAATGTATGAAAGAGTTACTTATTTATTCGATGTTAGGATTAATGGTAGCTTGATGTAGGTTTTTAGTATTGTCACTGGTATAAATAAATAATTGGTTTTCAGTATTTACAGTTATTAATAACAGTTTTTTGTTGTAGAGCCCCAGCGCCTGACGAAAAATTGCGAAGCCAGCGTTTTGTTGGGTAAGTTTATATTTTATAAGATAAATAATAATTTTAAGTGACTTCTTGTGTAGCTTATAGAAAACCTATTAGCAAAAATAATTGCAGAAAACTAATCATTGTACATGAAAAGGATAAAAACATAGATTTTTAATATCATGTTATTTGTTCGATATTTAAAGCAAATAGACACTGTCAGATTATTTTCCTTTATCACCCCAAATGGAAGTAAAATGTATGCAAAGACATGCGATGTTAACATAATATCTAAGAGAATTTACGTACAAAAATAAACATGCTCTACGGTTTTATTTAATCTTTGAAACAAACAATGGAATACAAGAGTTGAACCAAGTAAATAGAGTTCGAACAAATACGAATGTAACAATGAAACCGCCTCTGATGTCGACCAACTTACTCTACAAGTTTAATTTATTTATTTCTGAACAAACCAGCAAGTTCATATACCAACAGACGTAACTAATAATCTATCTTACCATCATCAGCTCACTATACGTCCCCACTGAGGAGCTCGGAGCATACCCTAAGTTAGGGGTGACTAGGTCATAGTCAACCATTCTGGCCCAGTGCGGGTTGGTTGACTTCACACATATCTTTGAATTTCTTCGCAAACATGCATGTTCCAACGTTCTTACGCTGAAGGAAAACATCGTGATGCTTTCCTTCACCTTAAGCACGTCGGATAAATGTACCTATGTAAATCTAAAATCGAAAAACACATTGGTGGCGGAATTCGAACCCAGGACCTGCAGATTACAAGTCAAGTACTTAAACCTCTGAGCCGCGACGCCCTAAGATTCCTTTAATTACTATTTGTGGGAGAAAACAAATAAACCAGTTTTACTAGATTAAAACCAACTAAAACACTAAATTAAAAGATAGATTATGTTTTCGATTGCTACTACAACCCAAAGAATATGAAGAGCAAACAAAAGCTATTACTACTATAATCCTGTATTGAATGTGTTGTTGTTTAACTTCTTATGAATAAATATATTATAATACATAAAGAAAATAGAAATAATCAATACTAGTACGACAGTTAACAACTGCTTTAACTAGTCTTATGAATAATGAATTAACTCCGGTTTAACAAAGGTTCAAATATCTGTAGCGAAAAGTTTCGTACAACTAAAATTGTCTTTCCTTTGACCTAATTTCCTTTGTACGTTTGTTGGAGCGTATTTTTATATATTATCTACATTATTTATACAACAAAGTAGGCCATAGCTTTAAAAGAACTATAAAAAAGCAATAATATGTAATAGGCATTCAGTTATCAATAAAATATATTTGTCCAGTTTTTGTTATGATTATTCAGCAAATTAAGATAGAAAAATAAACCTACATTTCTTACAAAAGAGCTAAAGGAGGTTACAGAACGTTCTTGTATTCTTTCTGCTCGATTCGGTTAAATTTATCGACAAAGGAAACCGACAGTTCAGTTGATAGAACGAGAAAAGTAGGATCTGTAGTAAAAGCAATTGTTATTTCAAAGACAATTTCAATTCCTTTTTCGAAGCAACTAAACCATATTATAGACGATTGTCGACATGTATGTTTGACCATATATACTAAATTATACATGCAAAGGAAATTATTAATGAACTAGCACTAGTTGTCGCACTCGAGTACGTCCAAAAAAAAAACTTAAGGTAGCCTATGTGTTTTTCCAGATTATGTTCTACATCTATGCCAAATTTCAGCGAGATCCGTTCAGACGTTCCGAATATACCTTCAAACAAACATCCTTCCCTTCATCCATCTAAATATTCGAATTTATAATATTAGTAAGATTTGAAATTAATAATATAATTCTAAATTTCTAGCTACAAAAATTTAAGCAAGGATATTTCATTATAATTTACTTCGACATTAAATTCCTTTTAAATTGAAATGTACGTTAATATTCGAATAAAATTAAAATTTAACAAAATAATATTCATCTTGTTAATGAAAAAAAGTGATATTTAGCTGAGTGCAGGGATCCATGCCAACATTTTATTATAATTAAAGTTTACGCGTCGCTTGTGAAAATGAATTAAGAAAGTAATGTTATTAAAAGAAATATGAGTTATCATCGTTTGTTACTTCTTCAGGAAATTAGTAACACAAAGTTTCGTAATAATTAACTCTATAAACAATTAGTAACTGCCATTAGCAAAACTTGGTGCCATCGTAGTTTTGTGACATAAACGCCACGCTTGACAGGAGGATTGGCGATCGCAGTAGTTCCACCGTAACTTCGGGACACTACTGCCCATCTCTCGGTAGTCTGGACAAGATTTAACAACAAAAGTGGTCACGGACAGGTCGATGTAACGTAGGTAGGCTTCCCGCAAGATCGACCGATGACCTGGATAAGGTTGCGGTGCACTGGGTTCGGGCAGCACAGGACAGGGCATTGTGGCAATCGATAGGGGAGGCCTACGTCCAGAAATGGATGTACTCGCACTGGTAATGATGATTAGTAAAACTTAGCATTTCGGTATGATAAATCTACACTAAGGGCATGTCTAACCAACCGTTAACGCTTCTAAGTGTGGTAGTGAAATGAGGGATTTAAATATTAAGAGATAAAAGAAGAAAGTGACTACTAAGCAATAAATCGCCTCAAATATTAAATTTGCACCTGAAAGCTATTATGAAAACAAAATAAAACAACATCGGAGTTTTAAGTTTCTTAATTTAGCTTATAGTTTCCTTCGTTAAGTAGAGAACACTTTGACTGCTTTGAAATCAGAATTTTAATAGAAGAAAATTCCCTTTAAAGTTATAATTTGAAACCCTTTAAAAATTTAAACATACCTTAATTGTAAAAGTTTTGCGTGCGATGTTAAAGTAATTCACTATTTGAATAAAAAAAGACACTAGTGCATGTTCATTTTTGCTTCAAAAAATGACAAAAGAGCAAACGGCCACCTGAATTCGCCGAAATAGCGAAGTGACCTCTACCCATAGACATCCGCAATTTCCGATGTATTGCCTTACCTTTAAATGACAGAGACTATTTATCCTTCATATGCGTCACCACTACGGTCAAATCCACTTTCACTTTCCATCTTTTGATATAAGCAAAGGGGGTAAAAAAGGGGGCTACAGTCACTCTCGTCAGACGAAATGCAGTATTACTTTCATTTTACGCTGGTCTTCTGTGTAGTAGTGGTATGGTACCGGCCGTGCGGGACCATTCGTAGTACATATGTTGTTTTTGCTGACGTCAATAACTGTTAAAATTAATCAAGCTAGGAAGACTATTGAAATGGTAGTGGAATCTTCTAGGCTATGTTCTACATTTATATCAAAATTTATCAAGATCCGTTGAACTGTTTAGGATATACCTTCTAACCGACATGCAGCAATCCATACACATCCAGATGTATGGATATATATCCTAACATTCACATTTATAATATTACTAAGAAGTAAGATGTGACAATTTAGGCATTGAATTAGTGAACGCAATCCTCTTACGTGCAGTTTGGACAGATGTTGCATGGCGCATGAATTTCATTGAAATGTGACGCAGTAACGAGCCACTCTCGTAGCTGTAGAGTCGTGAGTGGCATTCACTAACAACTTATACATTTTGTTCGCTGCGACTAATTACAATACTTACGCCGCAATATTTTTAAATAAAACCTTAACTATAAAAGTTGTATAATTTTTACTTGTTTAAAAGTAAGTCGATGGTATACTATGTTTTATTTTTTACACCTGCTGTCGCCCGAAACTTCGTCCGCGTGGAATTAAAAAAAAACTCATAATTAGCTTATGTGTTCTTCCAAACTATGTTCTATACGTATAGCAAATTTTATCGAGATCCGTTCAGCCGTTCTGGAGATACCTTCAAACAAACAAAAATGAATCCATCCATCCAAACATTCGCATTTATAATATTATATTAGTGTGGCTAATATCTTAAAATGTACATATTTCTTCTTTATAATATTATAAATGCGAATATTTTTATGCGTGGATGGATGGATCTTCGAAAATATCTCCAGAACGACTACATGGATGTCGCTGAAATTTAGCTTAGATATAGAATGTTATTTTTCTTCTAGACTTTGTAGTCTGGAAGTAAATATGTATATAGAGATAAAATAATAATAGAGGATTTACAATTTTTGCTGATTATAAATTATTTTTTTTTTTTAAGTATTGGAAGAGTGGTTTGTATCTGTGTAAACCCACTTTATGATATGCACAGTATATAATAGGATATGGGAGGTATATGAATATAGAATTGTATGTAATAACTTAATTAAAACCAAGTCTCCGCTGTATTCTTTAATAAGAGCTATTCATTGTTAAACGCAACTCTTAATTAAGTCCGCCGAGAGTGAACGTAATTTACCTTGATCTTAGTAATTTTAAAATGTTTAAGCTTCGATCAATTTTTCTTAATTAAAAGTAAAACAAGCGATAAAAAGTATTCCAAATTATTTTATCAAAAACTAGCTGTCGCCCGCGACTCCGTCCACGTGGATATATAAAAAAATAAATTAGTGTGGCCTATGTGTTCTTTCAGACTATGTTCTCTACGTATGCCAAATTTAATCAAGATCCGTTCAGCCGTTTTAGAGATATCTTCAAACACCCATCAATCCAACCACATCACATCCATCTAAACATACGCATTCATAATATTATAAATTCGAAAAAATAAGTATTATCCTATGTCCGTATCCTGGTTCTAAGCTACCTCCTCACCAATTTTCAGCCATATCTGTAAAGCCGTTCTTGAGTTATAAGTAGTGTAACTAACACGACATTCTTTTATATGTATAGATGTTTCATACATAACCGATAAAGTTTCATTTACGAAGTATGGAAACTATATGAAAATAAGATGAATCTTATACAAGTTTTTAGTTATAAAAGTTGTAAGATATTGTCATTTTGTTACGACATTCAATAGTTTTAGTACCTCATTTGCAAATGATTTGATCTCACGTGCTAAAATGATTTGGTTCGCAGCACGTGCCTGCCGATTCCATTATCGGTTTTCCGTCGCATCGGGTAATAGTCAATTTGTTTAACGAACTAAACGCCGTTACGTCGCCGTGAATATGAACAGAGTACCAAATGAACGTCAAATTTTGATAATATGCATGCAAAATACGTTCGAAAAAATTATATTATTTTACGAATTAACTCCAGCCGTTCCGAAGGTTATTCGGAACAAACACGACATGCAAAAATTTTAAAAATGTTTTTTTCGCTATTACCAACACAAATACATCACGCGGACGTAATGTGATTTCTTTCTTGATATTTAATACGAATACTCCAATTTTATTAATATGTGTAGGTAGAAGCTTTGGTGTACATAACTAATGGTAAAAATTTGTTGAAACTGGCCGAGTAGTTATTAAGTTTCAATATATCCGTATATCCACACCAGCGATCGCCCGCGACTCCGTCCGTGCGTTACAAAGAAACATAATTAGTAGCCTATGTCTTCTTCCAGACTATTTTCTATATGGACGCTAAATTTCATCAAGATCCGTTCGGCCGTTCTAGAGATACCTTCAAACAAACATCGATCCATCTAAACATTCGCATTTAAACTATTAGTAAGATAATATAATATACCCGGGTAATTTGTTTCAACAGATATCACACGTTTTCACTTCTTACTTGTCATTGAGAATTGTGGCGCAGAATTTAAGCGAGACTCATTTACTCATCTCGTGTCGTTTTCAGCTAATGACTGCCTAGAGCATTACTTGAACGATCTTCCCATTTTATAAGAAACATTTATCAGTCGTACACAATTTACGAACATTACATTCGTTTTATTTAAATTTCTATTAATTTTACTAATATCTTACTTAATAGATAGATGGATGTTAGAAGGCATCTTCGGAACGGTTGCATGGTTGCTGAAATTTGGCATATGTAGAACATAGTCTGGAAGAACATATAGATTATTAATGTTTCTTTCCATTCCACGCGAATGGAGTCTCGGGCGACAGTTAGTATTCACATATTACGATGTTAAAATTTTACAATAAGGTCATTTTAAGTGAAATATGCCGTGAATACTTCTTTATATGATTATTGAACTCATAGCAAACCTAGTTTAAGGCGTTATTAGTTAGAATCCTTTGTTGCGAATGACTTGCTTCCGTTACAAAGTCCAGTGTCAGAATGAATAGTGAGGGGACATAAACGTCGACATTTTAATAAGGCTAGTGTTATGCCAGTACACCGGCACAGTGTCGGATATTATACCTTATACGAGTAAATAATTGTCATAAAAATATTTTTTTTAATAAAATATTTTTTATTAGTTTTCCATCTCCAAAATAAATCTATTGTGCTAGCACGTATTGTATTATATAAGAGATTTTAAACTGCAATCTTAATTAACAACAAGCATTTCGACGTCCAGTTGGAGTACACGAGCTTTTAATTGTTTCTGCATCTGTTGCAGAGAGTACAAAGGAACTTGATATATTCCGTCCAATTTACAACGTAGTTTAAGCTTTTGATACAATACCGTATTAACAACTTTTCTCAATGGTTTTTGTACATTTACAACGTTACTAATATTATAAATGCAAAGTTTAAATGGATGGATGTATGTTTTGAAAGTAGCTCCGGAATGACTTAACGGATATTGATGAAATTTGGCACTGATATAACGCATACGGAGCGCGCGAACGGAGGCGCGGGCGACAGATAGTATATTATAAATGCGAAAGTTTAGATGGATGGATGTATGTTTGAACGTATCTTCGAAACGGCTGAACAGATCTTCATGAAATTTGCCATATATGTAGAACATACCCTATAAGAACAAAAAGGCTACTAATTAAGTTTTTTTTAATTCCTAGCGACAGCTATTCTTTCATATTTTATTTATTCATATTTTAGTATATACTATATACTTTTAAAGTTCTAAAAGTATCATTGAAGGTATTGGTAACAATTATATATTCGTAGCTATTAATTGCGAAGCTAATTGAGACTCAGTGAACTGTCTCGACCACTAATTAAGATTCACGTTTCAATTCTCACGAAAATTAAGTTACAAGAAAATTGTTAACTAACTCCTCTCTTGAATAATAACAACGGTATCAGTATTTTGGTATAAATCATTTCAAATGTTTTTCATGTTCATTTTATAAATTACTATCTGTCGCCTGCAATTCCATCCGCGCGGAATTAAAAAAAAACTTAATGAATAGCTTATGTGTTCTTCCAGACTATGTTCTATATCCATGCCATTTATCACTATATCTTCAACTGTACTAGAGATACAATCCATCTAAACAATAGCATTTATAATATTAGTAAGATTATTAGTAGCTGTCGCTCGCGATTCCGTCCGCGCTTGTGTTCTTCTAGACTATGTTCTAAATCTACGTTAAATTTCAACAAGATCCATGCAGCCGTTCTGATACCACACATCCACATACATCCATCTAAACATACCCATTTATAATATTAATAAGAAGTATAATGTAATCCGAGGATGATGTTCCAACAGTAAAACAATTTTTCATATCAGTTTAGTAGTTTTACAGCCTATTTAATGCATGCAAATAAACAAGCAAATCTTTTATCTATATAATATTATAAAGAATAGATAGTATAGATAAAAGATATTGTTTTTATTGCGTCATATTTTATTGAACCGAATAATTGGTAATCTTCTAATGTATTTATATATCTTTTACATAAAATTATCTCTGAATGATATCTTTTTTTAGAATTAACCATGTCTTCCGGTCTTAAAATTAATCCCGGAAAACATAGATAGACTTATCTTAATATTTGTTTATTATCATGCGATCAGTTTGTTCGAAACTTCTAAGAATAGTTTCAATATGACTTATTTTAATCAAAATTTCTTATCATATAAAGACATCATTTTTAGTTTAATTACGTAGATAAAAATATAGAAAAGAAGTCATCATCAGCTCACTACACGACCCCACCGAGAGGCTCGGAGCATACCCTAAAGTAGGGGTGACTAGGTCATAGTCAACCACGCTGGCTAAGTGTGGGTTGGTTGATATGTGCAGTTGCATCACGATGTTTTCCTTCACCGTAAAAACGTCGGATGAATGTACATGTGCAAATCGGAAATCGAAAGACATATTGGTACATGGTGGGATTCGAACCCAGGACCTGCAAGTCAAGGGCTTGTCTTCTGAACCACCGACGCTCTATAGAAAAAAAAATTAACAAACCGAATTTTAAACTAAAAAGGTCTTTGAAAAGTCTTATTATAATTAAATAACTCAAGGAAAACTCTCTATTCATTGTGAATAAGAAAACCGTTTCATGAATTCATTTAACTGTGGATGAAATTTGAAAATGGAATTGTTATTTTAACATTCCATTTTAAATCTGGAATGATTTTATTTTTATTTCAAAAACACGCTGCCAGCCAAGCCAGTCTTAGTGCATAATATTACCGACTAAAGACTTAACTAAACGTTATTTCTGTAAGTTTTCATTTGTAAAACACCCTTTATATAGCATATTGCTGTGTCCGTTTATTCAAGCATTTTTTTTTATTTTACTAAATACCATTTAAGCGCAATTTTACTAGGAAATCGATGTTAGGAGTAGACATAAACGACTAGAACGAATCGAATATATACAAATATTTATTTATAAAAGCGGTATTTAAAATCTACAAAAAACTTGTTAAAAAATAAAACACACATCAATCTTTTCTATTTTTATTTCATTTAAATATACCCAAGTATATAATTATTTAATTGCTTGTATCATTGCTAAATAAACGTTTACATTTAATTAAATAAACTGAATTAAAATGTTATCATTTAAAACAATTTGTTATGAGACCGACGAGCAAGGGTTTGCGGTTTGCCCCGGGCATAGCAACAGGTAGGTCAAGGCTGAAACAGTATTACGTTGCACATTACCAAATCAATGTAGCTTCAATTTAGTATTTGTTTAACATTTCTATCAAAGTATATAAAAACATAGCAATTATATTTATATAAAGGCGCGTACTTCAGCGATGTATGTAAATGAAACATTGAGGTACAAATGGTAAGCATTAAGATATGACACACAAATTTTAAGCGAATTTCGAATATTTGCAATAACTAAGGAACAAAGGGCCTAGTACGAATATTTGTGACACGCACCTCCGTAACGTTATCGAAAGAAAATGTCAAAATTTGTATGTACTGAACAACGGGGAGGGGATATGCACAAATTTTAAAACATAATCTATGATGTTTCATAAATGTTGTTACGAATATTCCTACTGGACCCACCGTTGATGCATTACCTGTCCAACTTAAGTAGTACGCTCTTTTCTTGATAATCTTGGTATAATAATATATCGTCATTAAATAGCTTTTTAAAAGTTTAGCAAAAGCACAGTTTTTATAAGCTTTTTACACATCAACAAGGTAATATAAAACGTTCTTACCTGTTTATTTTCACACAAAATGTTAAAGAAGTGTAAAATTAGGTCGTGTCAACACTTTGCGCTCGAACTTATTATAAAAGTTTGAATTGAAATGGGACTATTTAATTGTGTTTTTGACGTTCAAAACGAAGTTGAGTCTGCTTCAAATTAATTAAAATTTCTACGTATTCATCATATTTATGGACCTGAAAGAGATATTAAAATATTTTTCGCTTAGATTTAGTATAATATTGAAATATCTCGCACTTTATTTTTAATAACCATTTAACACATGAACCAATGTCTTATTTATCATGATTTAAAATTCAATGTTTATTCTGGAAAGTGTAAATAAGACGTAGTAATTATTGAGATAAGAAAATAAAGTAACATAAAAGTAACCCGTCGTAAAAGCAATCGTTAAAAGGGTTTGAAACAATAAACACTATTTGAAAAAGGTTTTCTGTTAAATGAATTCTTTTCTCACAAAGTTCATTTAGATAAGCGTCCAGTAACAATACAAAATCACACGCATTCACTGAAAATAGGCCTTTTTTGAAAAACATTAAGATAACAAAAGATACTCCTCCGTCCATACAATTAATTTTTAAATAATTCATATAACGTATGTAAAAAGTAAGTTTGTTTGCACTTTTACTACAGAATTTTTATTATTCTCCTGTAGGAAAAAGAAGCGTTCAATATATGCAATTTCGACATAGAATATGTTATATTTACCATGGGTTTCTGGGACCAAAATCTTCGTTTAAAACATATTGTTATCGTTTTGTCGAAGATGACATGGATATATGTTTTATACACAGGTTTTGGCCACAGAAACCCATGGTCAGTATTTTGCCATCAAAGAGAAAATTTTATCACTTTCTCCTTAAATGCAATAATACGATTTAAATATTTTAGCAACATTCAATTAGGAATCAGAGAAATAAAACAATTTTGTTCGATAAAGAAAAAAAAGGTTTATTAGATTCTTATCTTAGACGTTAAGAAAAGAATAGGCGCTTTTCCTTTTAAACTTTTCTTACTTCAATTCCATTAACGTAGGAAAGTTGTTCAAAAATTTGTTGCGAGCTGTAAGCGTCTTTATTGTGAAAGTTAAGAGGCTCAGCTGTTCTGATTGTGTGCGGACGAGCATTAATCAAAAGATACCGTCTACCAGCTTGCTGTTATGTACTTTAAACATATGTCGATGGCTCCTATGTAAACTATCATAACTCACTATCTAATATATCTACAATGCTTATTTTTAATTGAATCTTACTAATATAATAAATGCGAATGTTTAGATTGATGGATGTATGTTTGCTAAAAGGTATCTCCAGAACGGCTGAACGGATCCGGTTGAAATTTAGCATAGATGTAGAACATAGTCTGAAAGAACACATAGGCTACTTATTAGGTTTTTTAATTTCGCGCGGACGGAGTCGCGTGCGGTAGCTAGTTAAATTAATAAAAATCTTCGTTATGTATTCGTAATGTTTTATGAGTTTTATAGGTAATTTTTTATTATCATCATTATAGGTTTAGTACTAACAAGAGTAGATTAACTTTACCGTATTATGTTGATTCATTCTCAAAATCCTGCATTAAAATTAATTGGCATATCAAAACAAGAAACATTTGCTGATATCACAAAATAAATGAAGCAAATTCGTTGTATGAAATTAACAAAGAGACGTGCATCATTAAAATTTCGTACACATTGGAAAAGGCGCTTAATTATTCCGTACCATCGGATACCTACTTTAAATGCCCACAGCTTTTTGTTCAATTCAATTATGAATTCGGGTCTCGCTCGTTTTCATATTTAATATTTATTATTAGCTTTTTTGCTTGAAATGTTGATTTTACATTTATGAATTAATGGTTAATTAATCTATCACCACATGTTTTATATTTGTTTAATTCTAAGTCATAATCTCTCGGAGCTCGGAGCCTACCCAAGTTAGGGGTGACTACGTCATAGTCAACCACGATGGCCAAGTGCGGGTCGCATTCACACATAATTTTAAATTTCTTCGCAGATATGTGCAGGTTGCAACACGATGTTTACCTTCATCGTAAGAACGGCGCATAAATACATATGTAAATTGAAAAACACATTGGTACATACTGGGAATTGAACTCAGGATCCGCAGATTGCAAGTCATGTGCTTAACCCCTGAACCATCGACGCTCGAATTTTTTTTAATTAAGTAAAATATCTCATTTATTTCAATTTGTTAGAACATTATAGCACTCTTCCTCTGTAAATATTTACATATTAATTAAATTTCTGAACAATGAATGGAATATTAAACTTGTCATGTCATACAATGTCATAATGTCATTTATACTGTGACATTTGCGATTGCGCAAATGTCTTCGTCGACACGCGTCTACTGTCACAAGCGTGTCATGATACAAATGTTTCGTAATAAACGACAGGAAATGTAAGAACAATTCCTTTTAAATTTGTACCATTATCATCAGTCTTAATATAGATAGCCTTCTATCTGGTAGCATGTAATTTGACTAATATTGAAAATGTAAAAGTTTGGGTGAATGGATCGATGTTTGTTTGAAGGTATCACAAGAACGGCAGCATGGATCTCGCTGAAATTTGGCACAGATGGAGGAGATAGTCTGAAAGAACACAAAGGCTACTTATTAAGTTTTGGTTTATCACTTCGTGCGGACGGTATCGCGGGCAACAGCTAGTAAATGAAGAGATGGAGATAATGTAGTATAAAGGTTCAGTCCATTCATTTTAATTTCATGCTTAATAAACAAAGTGTGTACATATAAAAAAATCTACCTTTAATTATACCAGTAGCTCTCAAAAAAATATTATACTAACATAAATCTTTTCCTAACATTGCCGTATTTTCTCATATCCAGTTCATTTTAAAGACAAGATGAAAGCTGGCGAGAATTTCAATCACTCATTGTTCGCCTCCTAGTATCTTGGAAATATTTTTCATCGTTTTTCTGAGACTACAAAGCCCTGCTTAACACGAACTCTTAAACAACACGGCCACGCAACAGGCGTTAGAAAAGTATAGACATGTCTTAAAGTTATAATAAATCGAAAAGAATGTAACATCTTTCTTTATTATTAGCAATAATAAAAGTGTGT
>NW_013531107.1:627521-680324 GCF_000836235.2 Papilio xuthus | reverse complement strand
GTCCGGAAAGTTCGTTCTGATTTTCGATATAAAGTTTACAATAGACTGTAGCTGAAGTGGATTCATTTTCGGATTTCCACCATTATCAAACGTCACAAAAATTTCTATATTGTGAATAATTTCATTTCGTTAGTTGAGATAAAAACTAATTTTTAAAATTTTATCCAGTAATAAAAGACGTTTTAGGTATATAGTCGTACCAATATAATTTAAAAACATTTCCAAAAATTTAAGAGAACAGGGTTTCAATTTTCTTTATAAAGCGGCACGAACTTACTGGGCAACCCAATATTTTTCTTCTGTCATAACGCTTAAATATAAAAGTTTGTCACGCCGAATATGACAGATACGTAATAACTAATGTAAAATTTTGCCTTGTCACAATATAAACTAGTTTGGCGCAGTATTCTAGTATGTTTGCCGTAATATGTAAGTTTACCGGTTCGAATCTCAGGCTACTTTTTTTCATTTTATCAATCACGGGGTTATTTTTTCATAACCAGTAAAAATTTGGTAATGTAAAATTTTGCTCGATAATTTTTTTTATAATTTTCGCTGTCGGGTAGAAAGAAATTTAAATAAAGTTAACAACAATTAGGTCAGACCATCGCGGGTGAAGTGAGTGGGCGGAGCGTGGATTGTCTTTGCGGGTTTTAAGAATGGTACGCGCGGAAACTATACGTACAAGTGTTATCTACATATGTGTGCGCGCCCACGCACACTGGAATGTTTATTGCAATCGACCAAAAATTTGATGTAGGTTGGATATTGACATTCAGTTTTTTTTTCTTTGTTTCTTAAATATAATCAGTATCAGTAAAAGGTAAAAGTAAAAGTGTTATTTTTACCGGTACAAGTTTAACAAACATGAGTAATAAACAAATTAAATGCCAATAGCATCGCTTTATCTCCTTCATTTTTGTTTGAAATAGAAAAGTACTTTAACGGTCAAACTCATTAGTCCAAGGCAATATCAAAAAGAACCTAATAACTACGGCGATAGAGTTTAATTACATGTGCTTCGATATTAAAATTAAAAAGTTTAAATATCAAAAAAAAAAACTAGTGGCTTGGGATTTGAATCGCCGACCTTACGTACCAACGGCGGCGAACGGTAAGGCCACGAGACCAAACTAGCATATATGATGACAAACTTAAATTTGATGTTGGTTTTATTTACCTAATATCTGTCATCCGCGTCGAACACTTTTAGTAAATTTTGAAAAATGGTTTGATGCAAAGTGTCAAATGAATGTAACAGAAGTAGTTTATTCCAAATTGTATCACAAGTATATAGAGATAGAGTTCAATTTTGTCAAATGTACCGATATTTTTGCGCACCTTGACTGCTTCGTTACTTATGACGCTGTGGCTGCTACGATATTTATGAGCATCTTGCATGTACTCATATATTTGACGCTGTGTATGTACCGATGTATTTGAGCAGGGTGAATGTATCTATTATTTTGAGGACTTTTGTTGTACCGATATAATTGATTACTTTTGATGTACCTATATATTTGCATATCTTGTCTGTTACGATCTATATGACGCTGACTGTACATTAGATTAATTGAAATAAGTCACATTTTATTTTTCTTTTTTATATCATATGGTGGCAAACGAGCGAGCGGCCACCTCAAATCGCTGAAATAGCGAAGCGACCGTTGCCCATAGACATACGCAATTGCATATCGACGGAGGAAAGGATGCACAGAAAGAAAATATTTTCCCTTCCCATGCATCCTCTCATCCGGAAAGTCCACTTCCATTTCCCATCCTTTTCATATAAGAAAAAGGATAGGAAGGGAATGAGGACTAAATTAGGCCTCCGGGACGCACACTCATCAGACGAAACGCGTAATTGCTTCCACTTCACACCTGTCTTCTGTGAGGTCGTGGTATTTCACCGGGCGAGGCGGGACAATTCGTGCGAAGATGTTAAAGCGGGCTCTACTATCACTGTTAATTTTTGGCATAGCGATCAATTTGTCATGTTTATTGGTTATTTAACATGGTTATTTTTTTTGCGCTAAAAATAGAAACTCATATTGCAATTATAATGAGATTGGAGATTATGAGAAATCATTCATATTCATAAAAGGATTCCTTTTAATACGATAAGATTAGAAACAATTGTTGCTTGTTTTAATTAACATTGTGTGACGCAGATAATTGCGTCACTGTGAAATTAATGTTGCTATCCAACACAGCGTGAGTATTTTGCAATGCAAATAAATAATACAAAATGTACTTATGAAGATGCTATTAAGTTGCTTTAGGTCTTTAAAAACCCTAAAAATAGGATTGACGATCCGCTTTCGGAGTTCATTGAGTACTCATATTATGGCACAAATTAGAATTTTTTATTCATAATCATAGCGAGCCGGCGTACAAACCTGTGGGAGTTACAAGCGATGGATTGGTAGGAGACGCAGGACATGCGACTTTGGCGTTCTCTTGTACCAAGACCCACATTAGGTCGCTGCGCCAGCGGAGTAAGTCAGAATAGGGCAATATTATAAGATATATATTAGTAAGATTGAAAGAATCGGTACGATGTTACTACTGTTATTAAGAAAATCCGACACTGTGCCGGTGTATCGGCGCACCACTAATCATTGAGACACTTGACACGTGAGGATTCTAATAAATAATGTCTAAAATTACTGCTTTCTTATGAAAAATAAAAAATACTAACCCAATTTGGGTTACCCATACACACTTTGTTGATGGTTTAGACCTCTTTGGAAGTTAGACGACATTGTTATTTTAGTCATATTCGTAACTATGTTCATTTAAATTATAATTTGATTATTATATATATAATTAGGAGATTGATAAATAACACTATTTGGTAAAACACGACCAAACACACTGTAGAATAAAATATGTTAATATCATAAAAAGGAATAAAATGACAGACTTTCTTTTTGCCATCAGTCACGTATTCAACAAGTTCGCTTCTCTTTGTAACTTTGAAGATAATACAAAATAACAACGAACAAAATGTTTTAAGAAAATATTTATTTTCCTTTTATTTTTGTGTGATTTTTCTTCCTGTACGGTTTGATATCGAATTTTCATCAAATTAATACAGAGTTTGTAAGACGTGTGAGATGAAATTCTAAAAAATGAAATAAGTAAACTAAAATTTTTATTTAAAATCAATTCGACCACTGTTTAGTACTGTTAGGATTTCTTACAAACATTAATTTAAACGTTTTTGGAGGATCTATGAAGGCTACGTCACACCTTTGTCCCAGTTCTTCTGGCGCTATCTCAAACATCGTCTCCCAGTTGTCTTTCTCTGCCGCTTTTTGAGAACCATACGACGTCATCCACGCACACGACATTGGTATATTTTGTTCGTTTATCATCTGTCGTCTGAAACATAGATTTGTTATCGATTGCCTGCCTAAATCTTTAATGTCAAATTTAACTACATTATAAATGTTAAGGTAAATATCCATAAAAGTAAAAAAATATCACAATATCCAGATTAGTTCAACGGATCTTGATGAAATTTGGCGCAGATAACATAGTCTAGAAGAAAACTTAGGTTGTTTATTAAGTTTTTATATTAATTCCGCACGGACGGAGTCGCAAACGTTAAGGTAGTATTTTAATATATTTAACTTACCTTATCTTCACAAATTCAGTTGCGATACCAAGTCCTCTCCAGTCAGGATGAACAGTGATTCCTCTTCCACTATGGTAGCCTTTTAGATCTTTTATTAATGGTTTAACTAAATTTTCACATTCTCCTACTATTTGAAATAATTTTCGGTTTTCAACCATCTGTAACTAAAAAAACGCAAACGAATTTATCTATCAATAAAATGTTTTAGAAAATAATCGTGTATACTATAAGAATATCTGAACTGGTGTTAAAGGCGCTGCTATCGCGGTTGCTTCTGTCAGAATAAATATAAAGACTTCTTAGACATGGAAAAATAAATAAAAGAAAAAATTATATGACAGCTACAGTACAAAAACGATTTTGAGACAATTTTTGACATTGACAGAGGGGCGCTAGTGAGCTATAATAATTTAATTTTACTTCTGCCCACCAGTTCATATTGCCTGTCGGTCTGCTATTAACGTTTTGTCAAAAAAAATCATGCATACAAAATAATGTTCCTTAAAGATTCGTTAAAGTATCCAAACGCTTGCTAACTTGGCCATCCATAAAAATTATCGCTGATTGCTATGATTCATTATTATGTCCGTACCGCGATAGTGCTATTTTTAGTTATTAAAATAGGAGCTTCAATCTAGCTTATCTTAATTATTTATATCAGCCGGAAGCCAGATAGAAATCTACCCTATCTTTTACGAATAACGAAAGAATCGGAAAGTAACAATTGAGAATACACTGGAAAAAGATAAATTCTCTCTACTCTGTCCAATGAAGGTGAGCAACTCTTCTACAACATTGTGTTGCAGAGGCTAGCACTCATTTTTTGCGGCAAGAGAAAAAGATCTTTTCCAACTGATCGTTGCGCTGGACGAAGAAATACATAGTTACGAAATATCATAGACATACTTCGCTTGGTACACCACTTGGTGGCCTGAAGTTCGCTGAGCTGAAGGCTAACCTCTAAGGTGAAAGAGTTATGGAAAGATGACCTGGTCGTTTGCCGGGTTCATGTTATAAAACAATATTTGTAATTTACCTGTTGACCGTCAAATGAATCATCTTCAACCAACTCTACAATGGATACTCCGAGAATATCCCCAACCTCTTCGCTATCATCGTAACAGCAAATTACAACGGTCCATAATTTTATTACTACTTCCAAAATTCCTCGATATTCTTCTACCGCTTCAGGATTGGAACTTATTCCTATAGAATAATAAATACAATTATTTTCGTCGTCCTCAGCTATATCACTATACGTCCCCATCGAGGGGCTCGGAGCCGACCCTAAGTTAAGGGTGATTAGGCCATAGTCAACCACGCTGGCCAAGTGCGGGTTGGTTGACTTCACACATATCTTTGAATTTCTTCTCAGATATGTGCAGGTTGTATCACGATGTTTTCCTTCACCGCAAGAACGTCGGAATGTACATATGTAAATCGGAAATCGAAAAATGTGTTTTTCGATTTCCGATTCCGATTTCGGTACATGACGGGATTCGAACCCACGACCTGCAGATTGCAAGTCAAGCGCTTGACCCCTGACATACGCAATTGCATATGCGTTGCCTACCTTTAATCGACGGAGGAGAGGATGCACAGAAAGAAAATATTTTCCCTTTCCATGCATCCTCTCATCCGGATAACCCACTTCCATTTCCCATCCTTTCCTTATAAGAAAAAGGGTGGAAGGGAAAGAGGACTAAATTAGGCCTCCGGAACGCACACTCATCAGACGAAACGCGGAATTGCTCCCACTTCACGCCTGTCTTCAAGCTATTCTTTATTGCATTTGAAAAGTTTCAATCATACATTTTTACTAACCTGCAGCCTTTTGAAATGTTTCTTCTGTTAGAAAATATTTGGCTATAAAGTCTTTGACGTGATCTTGAGCTGAGCTTGGTGGATCCTGAATTCGTAATTTTAAAACACTACCGTCTTTCCTCTTACGTTCGAAACGGCACCATACACGACACGGCTCTTTATTCGACGACATAATTTAAATTTATTAACACTCTATGAACAACCAATAGGATTAAATGTTCAAATACATTTGATATTGTTCACCACAACACTACCGTGGACTTGAACGATGATTGGGAATAACTTTTGAATTGATAGTGATAAGTTTATCGTAAATTATTTTAGGTCAGATAACCAATAATGTTCTTACTTAATCAAAAATTGATATACAATATGTTCTTATTTTGATAAACAATGACTTTTTATTTCTTGTAAGGTCTCTTCCAAATATGTTAAAAAAAATAATGTAAAAGTAAATAAAATTTTAATAATTACAATTTCGCTATACATGGAATATTTATGACCGCACAGAACTCTTTCTTACAAGCATTAATTTAAACGACTTTGGTGAATCTTTGAAGACTAATCCACACTTTTCTCCTAATTCATCAGGCGCTATCTCAAACATCGTCTCCCAGTTGTCTTTCTCAGCCGCTTTTTGAGAACCATACGACGTCATCCACGCACACGACATTGGTATATTTTGTTCATTTATCATTTGTCTTCTGGAAAAAAAATTATATCTAATTAGTTACTTGTTAAACTTCACCTACGTATAATAGTAAACTTACTAATACTATAAATTCGAATGTTTATGTGGATTGATCGATGGATGTTAGTTTGAAGGTATCTCCATAACGGCTGAATGGATCACGATGAAATTTGATGTACATATAAAACATAGGCTGGAAGAACACATAGGCTACTAACTTGGCTGTTTTTATAATTGTGCACGAACGGAGTCGCGGACGACCGCTAATACATCAATAAAGTAAAATTGTTACATAGATAGAAGTAGATGAACATGTGAAGAAGGATGAATAAGAAAGGAATGAATTTAAATATACAACTCATAGAGATTTATGGAAGATTAGTAACTTCGCAGGTAAAGGCAGGAAGATAATCATCTCTATGACATGTAACTAAGATTAGATAAAATTAAAATAGATCTATGTTTGGACATGATATATAAATTTTTAGACAGGTATTTGCTATTTAATTACAATTAAATATCTATTCTTACTTACCTTATCTTTACAAATTCACTTGAGATACCAAGAACTCTATAGTCAGGATGAACGGTTATTCCTCTTCCATCATGATGTTTAGTAAATTCTTTCATTAGTGGCTTCACTAATTTCTCGCACTCCAGCATTGTTGTTATTAAATTTTGAATTTCTTTAGTCTGTAACTAAAATCAATAATCTATTTATAATAATATGCTAATAATAACAAATTACATACGAAAGCAGGCAGAAAAACAAAAATATAAACTGACTAGGTGTCGCCCCCGACACCGTCCGCGCGATATCAAAAATAACTTAATAAGTAGCCTATTTGTTCTTCCAGACTATATTCTGTATCTATTCCAAATTTCAGCGATATCCATCCATCCATCCAAACATTTGCGTTTATAATATTAGTAAGATGATTATGTCAATCAATAGTGTTTTAAGCAATCCAACTGACTGTTTAAATTGAGGAAGTTAAGTCAGATCTTTTTATTACCGAGACGAAGCGAAATGTCTTTGGTTATAATAACTGTAAACTATTTGAAATTTACCAACTCATCGTTAAATCTAACTTCACTCAGAAGCGAAAACTATAGTCCCCTATTCGAGGAGTCTATAACATTGCATAAAGCGACAGGAGTAGGTCTGGCTTTGTTATCTCATCAATTTCTACTGACGAAACATTAGGGACAAATTATAGCGTCATCCTTCGTTATTGGAAATACGGAGATAAGGATATATCTTTGTACAGGTGATTACTGATAGTAGTAATTCACGTTAATAATGTACAGTCAGCTGCATGAATATGTAGACATTTAGAAAGTTTTAGAAACTTGTATACGCTTTTGGTTTAAAAAATATTTATGAAAGAATCGCCCCACGAATTTAAACGGATGTCGTACGTTTTTGAAACCGATAGCATATATAAGTACAAATTTCTTAAGTTTTATAAATGTATACATATTGATGCAGCTGAGTGTACATACGTGTAGTTTAATATATGGATTATTATTAATTTTACCTCTAGTCCATCAAATGATTTATCTTCAACCAATTCTACAGCAGAAACCCCGAGAATATCACCCACATCTTCAGAATTATTATCTTCACAGCAAATTACAATAATCCATTTCTTGAATATTTCTTTTATAATTTCTCGATATTCTGCTATAGAGTCAGGATTAGAATATATACCTGATGAAAAAGTATTAAAATTAATATAAAATCCGGACGAGATAAGCGGGATTTATGTGTAAAGCAAAAATAATCCGCATGGAACTAAAAATTAATGGAAATGTTTAGAACACCATTACACGTATGTAAAACCTAAAAAGGCCAAATGAATCTCCTATTTGGAATAAGAGTTAGCCTGCTATGCTTTCTTGAATTGATAATATATCTGATAATTAATGAACAGCTCATACTATTGGACCCAAAAGCATTTCGCCGTAAAATCCGTACCTTTGACCTTGAATTGTTCTTTTTCCAAATGCAGGGTCAACAGCTACTTTCAGAGTTGCCATATAATTCCAAACGTTCCTAGCAATTTTGAGTTCCCTTTGAATTATTGTAGCTGTTATAAAAAATATAAAAATAAAATAGAAAAACACAAAAACAAGTTAAAAAATTTAATTTTTTTATGCCAAATTAACATCATAACATTGAACTGACCTGCTGCTTTTTGAAACGTTTCTTCCGTAACAAAATATTTTGCTATAAAATCTAAAACACGTTCTTGCGCTGAACTCGGTGGATCTTGAATTCGTAATTTTAAAACACTACCGTCTTTCCTCTTTCGTTCAAATCTTGACCACACACGACAAGCTTCGTTATTCGGCAACATTATTTATTGAACTAAGACGTTTTAGATCACTTATCGCGTGAAAAAGTTATTGCTAACTTTATCAAAAGATCCACTCACGTAATTTTTGACTGATAATAATCGTTTGTCATGCAGTTTTGGTTTGATTCTTAATAATGTACAGTCGGCTTGACAAGCTACGGCTACTGACAAGTCGCTCGACACCTAAATAACGCGTCCGTACAAATTGCGTAATAAACTAAATTGTTGTTGAGAGAACCACTTAATAGTCAGATGTTACTCGTCTATGTTTTTTCTAATGTTTTTTTTACACTGTTTCAGATTTTTTTTGACCCGGTCGAATTACATTTTGAAGCTACAATAATTCGCATAGAGCTGAAAATTAGTAGGAATCATTGGAACACCTTTTTATAGTTACCCTGAAAATCCCTATCGTTGCCGCATTAGGAAAAAAATATTATTCAAGGTCAAAGGTATCAACACTGGGTTTTTCGGTGCAATATAAAAAAAAGCCCGGTAGAACACATGCTACTAAATTTTTTTAACACGAGGACGATGTCGCGGGCGACAACTAGTATTTCATAACTCGAAAATGGTTATTATTGAATGCAATGATTTATTTTAACATCCCGCTGAGAAAACTATTATTATAAAGTTGCGGAAAATCTCCGCTAACGTTAACTTTAAAACCACAAAGATAAATGTTGGTATAAAATTTATAGGTAAAGTATAACGAGAATAAAATGCAATTTAAATCTATGACAATTTGAAACAATGTTTTAAATATATTATTAAAAATGTGATGCGATGAATTAAATATTAAAAAGTAATCGGATAGAATAAAGTTGAACACTTTGATATAGACACATCTTATATTACAACAAAAATTAAAAACATAAATCAAAAATATACATTAACTAACATCGGCAATTCCGTGTCATTCTTGTTATGAACAATTTGAAAAATGGAAATTGTGAAAGGGAAAATCTTGTCTAGTTGTCGTCGGCCAGTCATCAAACCCATTAGTCAATATCCGTTCATGAACGAGTCTCCAGATCGACAATTACGGGTCCATTTCCATGCTTCAAATATATTCCTTGTTCAATGTTACCAACCGTGTAGAAACATTCACTACGTGTACAACATACTTTTTGTTGCAACTCAACTTAAACCACAATCAAACAAAACCTCCTACATCACAATCGATTAAGTCGTTCAGGCTAAATTAGTTCACAAAACAATCGATGTGGAAACTCGATTACTCGGACTAATTGTTATCAGACATTCGAATAATCGAATATTCTGATAATCTATTATGTATATGACAAGGTTTTGTATATATCTGTATTACATGATTTACTTATGTATTAAAGAAAAGCAATATTTATTAAGAAATTAATATATTATAATATACATTTTACTAGTCTAAATAAAAAGTAGAAAATTTATACGTACAAGTCTTTTCATGGGTAAATTCTAATTGTTAGTATGTACAGGTATTGTCTGAATGTATTCATTTAACGTATCAAACTTTTTTTATTATTACGAAATTTCATATCAATTTTTCACGCAACTCTGCTGTTTCACACAGCTGGGTAATACGAAATTGATTTTATCTCAAAGTGAAAGCCACAAGCTCAACAAAGCCTCGGTTTTGTATATTTTATTATGACGAAAAATATGGCTAAAGGAAATGCAGTTTTTAGTAAAAAAAAACAGGATTTTTGCTTTTCGGAAATAAACACAATGAACCAATGAAATTATAAAAAATCATTTTGGTTATACATACCTTTTAGGGATTTCTGAATGTTTGTCTGAAGAGCGTCGGTGGCTCAGGGGTCAAGCACTTGACTTGTAATCTGCAGGTCCTGGGTTCGAATTCCGCCATGTACCAAAGTGTTTTTCAATTTCCGAGTTAGATATGTATGTGAAGGGAAACATCTTGATGCAACCTGCACATATCTGAGAGAAATTCAAAGATACGTGTGAAGACAACTAACCCGCACTTGGCCAGAGTGGTTGACTATGGCCTAGTCACCCCTTACTTAGGGTAGGCTCCGAGCCCCTCGGTGGGGACGTATAGTGAGCTTATGATTGAATGTTTGTGGTTTTTGTGGCACATTTTTTTATTTGTAACGCATAGTAACGTCTTATTTTATCATTTCTAGTAAACACATATAATAGTTTTTGTATGTAAAACAGTATAAGTAGGTGAACTTCTCCATTTTAAAATATTAAAACATGTTGTCTTTGTTTTTTCAAAGAGAATGAGGGAGATGGTAATATACAATGTCGATGGAAACCCACAATTACCTGTATCATTTTCTACACAGTTCGTTAGATCTCAGTACACCAGATAAACACGCCCCAGCTCTTACCATGAGTGGCCCAATTTCGTACGCCAATACATTTTAGCACCTAAGTATTTAAATATCAAATATCGCTTTGAGTTATAAGTATCACCAGTCTTTAAGTACTCGTCTCAAGTGATTGGCCATCGACCTTGATGGCATCATTAAATTAAGATGCTTTTGAATAATGTTATAACAAGGCTGATATTTTTGGACGTTTTAAATTCCAATGTGTTAAACAATATTGTTGTCTTTTCTCAAAGAGAATGAGTCTGACAAAAGTCATTAAACAAGTGAAATCTAACCTTGTATCTTGTAGTCTATTGTTTTATTGATTTTAAAGTAAAACGTTTCTCTTTTACATTTAACTTTGTATAGCGTTCGTTCTTTTAATATTGACAGTGTTTGCAGTAATGAAGCGAATATAGTGAATATGTCGAACGAAATTTTAATTAATTTCCATAGCTAATGCTAACAAAATTACACTCACTCGAGGCGTACTAAAGTAGTTACAATTTACATGTTTAATATGTTAGGTTCGAGCGCATAAGTACATTTACATCAACCACGACATTAATTCTGACGTAAAATTATGACAAAACTAGATAAAGACTCATATTAAAGGTTCTTTTCGGTTGATATTTAATTATTATGCAAGATTATTAAACAAATTTTAAAGAAACATTTGATGAAATTTTAGACTGAATTTGATTGTTTAGTTCCAGCATCTTTGATAATAATTTTTGGCAGGCGCTTAAAATTTATACTCTGTATTCGGTTAGAGTAGCAAAATTCTATAAGGATTTAAATAACCCAAACCTAGAACTCCATGTGTCTATATCAAATAAAATCAGCTAATTTATAAATATCGTAAGACAAACAGTAAAATCTGAATAAGCTCACTGTTCACACATTTAAATTTAAATTTTAAAAGCACTGTCTAACAAGCGGTCGGAGTGAACTAAATTTCAGTTAAATCCGTACCCGTAGCTCGGAATATTACATTCAGTGGCGAATCCAGAGCTTCACGGTGTAGTTTGCATGTTAAACAGTGTTTGAGGTCCGTACATAAGTAGTTCCACCTCTACATAACTCACAGTTTTCTGCCACAACATTTGTTCACTAACGCTCCGTACGTAAGAGGATTTTGTTTAGAAAATTTAACAATACAAATTTAAACAAAGGCGAATTAAAGTTAATTTAACACAATGATACTTTATAATCATATTTTTCAAAAGATGGAAAACTGTAGAGACAGATAAATAAATCTTCATTAAAATACAATCAAGATTATTTATTGAAAAGCCGCGATAAGAATTACTTTTCCTAAACCATTTAAGATATAATAGTGTAGGATGTTACAGTTGCACAGAAATTCATACATACAAAAATTACCTCAAAAACATTCGGACAAAAAAACCAACATTTATTCATTCATTCATTCGTATAATGTTATATTTTAGGACTACATCTTTTATTATAGCTGTGTTAATTTAGCTAAATTTAGCTGCGAGTCTTGTTTCGTTTACTCTTGTAGGAATATGTAATAGTGAAGGCGACCTACCTTAGAGATCGGAGGTACGATTAATTATTAATTAAGCTTACTCTTTGCATATTTTTCATCAAAATCATTTAATTTATTAAAGAATAAAATTAATTTTCTATAGTATTTTATGTCAATGTTTTCGGAAGAAAGAAATTAACTTAATATATATTTTTTTTATATTAAAAGATGGCAAACGAGCGAGCGGCCAGCTGAAATCGCTGAAATTGCGAAGCGACCGTTGCCCATAGACATACGCAATTGCATATGCGTAGAAAGGGAAGGGAAGGGAAAATGACTACAATTAGAGATATCGAATATCATACACATTTGGGTTAAGTATTAATTTATCAAAAGAAAAAAAATAGCGTCGCTAAGCAAAATATAGTTATTGTAATAAAACAGTAAAAGATAAATATCGTTGACTTTTTTATATAAACAATTAAATTATTTTTATGAATTCACTTTAATATAACAAACACCATTTTAAATGATAAACAAGAAATTAAAATAATGAGTATATAAACAATTAAGTCTTGTACCAATTAGTTCAGTCACTGAAAAAACAAACAAGCAAGCTTTGCATGATAATTGTTGTTTACGAGTTACAAAAATCATTTAATTTAAAATTTATATTAATTACATCGTAGTCAATGTATGCATTAATACATGAATTTGTTACTTTCATTATTGCATTTTTTTTCTTAGCTTACTAACATTGGCTTATTTCCTTAACAGTTTCACAAAGGACTTTTTGAGCAATTGTTAATAAGATTGGTCCTTTACTGCCCTTATCAAAGGGCTTACTTGACCGTAATTTTGTCATTAGATGTCACTTTTAATTTTGTTTTTTACCGCGGATTTCTGAGACTAGTCATCGTATCTCCGTTTTATACATATTGTACAAGAATGATTTAAGAGTGATATGTTTCATACAGAGATTTTGGTCTCTGAAACCAACGGTAAATCGACCAAAATCCGTCCAATGAAAATTTCTTCACATGAATTTCTTAGAAACCATTCCCACGGTTAAATATAATATAATAATTAATAAAATAAAGAAATAAATTAAATCTTTCATACTGATATGCCATAATATTTAACAAAATATAATAAAGGTCTAAAAAACAAGTTAGGACGACCTCAGAATTTAGTCGTTTTCACTAAATCAATCTTTGCGGTTTGAAATTTCCATCATAGTTCGGGTTTCATCGCTTTAGTCTTGGTTTATTTAGCATTTTGTTGGATTTGCTCTAAGATACTCAAGCCGTTATCGCAATCCGTACGAAACCACAATGTTTTTGTATTATATTAAAAGTTATAATTTCGCTTTAAAATACGCATCTTATACTAAGAATGTATCTTGTTTTAATACGCTAACAATTTGAGACTGTCTTTATGTATTTATTAGTTAAAATATGTTTTAAATAAATACTAAAATAATAAACTTTTACGTGCATAATTTATAAGGAGACAAATATTTTCACTTGTTCGCGTTTAGTTTATAACACCAAACAATACGTTCGCTAAACTAACAAGAACTTTGCACAACACAATGCTAAACTTTTCCACTGAAAACCTTTTTCAGTTACAATGTTCTCGGAATACATTTAAGGTATTTACTAAATTTGTTTAGGAAGCTAATTCATAAACACGTCTGCAGGAAAGTTGTAAAAAAAGTAGATATTATAACACCACATATACTAAAATAAAAACAAGGAGTATAGTCTTTTAAATTTGATTTAACCAACCTGTTTATACGAGCTAAAAATCCGTCTTCAGTCAGTTCAAATTTTATCTTAGTCTGTTCAAATAATCTACTTCACTTTGTGGCTCTATCATCAATCCTCCATGCAGAGAGAGTTATAGAAAAAAAAACTATAACATAATTACTGACTTCAGTATTTAAATTGAAATATATTTTCGTGTACATATAGGACCGAGCTGTGTACATGTTCCTTGTTTGTGAAATAACACAAACAATTCTAGTTGAAAACTTATTCTGCAATACCTTCAAATTGTTCAATTCTGTTGAATTGTGATGTAAATTCTCACTGTACTCCCGAGAAATATCTATTGTAAAGTATGACGTACAACCGTTGACGTTTATCAGTGGAAATTTTGAAAGAATTATGCTCACGTAATTTGAGTTTAACCATTGATTTTAAACAAAGATGTGTTTATAAACGGAATAACTCTACGGCTACGGAACCCTACTAAATAAGAGCAAAAGAATAATGAATAGGGTACATCAATTGATCTTTATGGAAATAATTCAACACACAACTGTTTCAAATTGAGTACCAGACGGTAAGAATTTGTTATCAATTTGACAATTGATCGAAATGGATATACTGATTCGTATTTTTTTCAGTGCTTAATTTGTCTTGACCATTAAAATGATTTTTTTAACGATCTCTCCGTCGGGACTCTACTCACAGTCGTTAGCTCTGAAGTGGATTGGTGGGCCGATAAAAAAGCCATTGGGCTGACATAGGCTGAAACCGAGCGTAGAGCACAAAATAGAATAAGATGGCAACGCACTGTAGATACCCTCTGCCCAACTGCAGGGATCCAGGAAGAGGTGATGATGATAATCATCACCACAGATGAATTAACAATTGATTTGTCAGAACCTTACCAAATTATCATTGTATATTACTTGTCTAATATCTGACATCCTAATCAAACTCTTCTACAAATTCCAAAAAAAATAAAATCGCAGTTCTAAAAGATGTCATTACCCTTGACTTAACTACAAATACGAAATAATTAGAGCCTGAACATCAAATAAAATAAAATCTTCCCAGATCTTATTGATATTACATATTCACACTGAGAAATTGACAATTTGGAATTTCCTGACTTCAAATTCACACAACTATTTACAAATTCAAATTCACACAACCAGAAAAATTAAGACAAAAGTTATTATACTATTTCTAATGAAGAAAAACCATTCAAGTTATATGGTGTTTTTTTAAAACAAATCGTAAAATATTAATTAGATAATTATTGCAAGACCAACCCTGGTTCTTTCAACGCAGTTTAATTGTGACATTTCTTATCTTGAAGGATTTTTTTTACCTCTTTACACTTCTTTCAACGTAGCTGATATACCTTATTTCAATTTTAGATCCATCTATAACATTGGTGAAGTTAATATAAACTTTATCCCAAATACGTAAAGTTACTTATTCAATGCACGACGTGCCAGCTTATTTCAAATGCATATGAAATAGAATTTGGTTCTATAGTTTTATAGTTCTTGCATAAATGTATGCAATCCCGTGGTTATCGATTTTATAGCTATAAAATGTACACGCAAACGAAAGACTGGCGGGACTTTTATTTACATTTTTCATTAAAATTATTAAGAATCTTTTATTATTGTGCCTTAAAACTCAAAGTATTGATTCTATAAAGTAGCACTTGACTTGCAATCTGCCTGTTCCGGGTTCAAATCCCGCCATGTACCAATGTTTTTCGATTCCAGATTTACATATGTACATTTATCCGACGTTCTTATGGTGGAGGAAATCATAGTGATACAAACTTTATATATCTGAGAAGAAATTCTAAGATATGTGAGAAGTCAGGCCGCACTAGGCCAGCGTAGTTGACTATAGCCTAGTCACTCCTAACTTAGGGTACTCGTAGGTACTCGGTTGGGATAAGTGAACTGATAATGATGATAAAGTGGTTATCAACTAGCCAAATACTTTTTTTTATTTAACTATAGCCACTTCTTATCGTAGCTACCATATTTTGATCTTTTTAAACCTGGACATCATATAAATATGCCTTCATCAATTTTTTCTTAGCTTGGTCTAAGTGTCTAACAAAAATTGCACTTATGAACATACATGGGATAAACTCGTAATAATAAAATTCGGATCTTTTTAGTACTATAATCTCTACTATTTGATAACACTAAAACAATACGTAGAAAGATAATAATCCCGTACATTTGGTTTTACCTTCTATCCATTTTATGAGATAACAACATACGTCAAACTAAAAGCCATTGTTTGGTAACATTTTTCTAAAAAAAACTATTTTACCGTTGCTTTTTGAGATCAAAATCTCTATATAAAACATATAGTCCCAGTCATCTATGACAAAAAAGGCATAAGAATATATTTGAAACGCAGATTTAAGTCTTAGAAACTTACGGTTGATGAAGTTTTTTTATAACAGAAGGGGGCAAACGAGCAGCGAGAACACCGAAGTGTTCAACGACGCTCATGGACATCAGCAATACCAGAGGAACCGCAGATGCGTTGCCGGCCTTTGAGATGGTGATACGCTCGCTTCTTAAAGGTTTAATGGTACAAGTTTTCATCAGATCATTCGAGTGTTTAGACAGTGAAAACTATCGTTCAATTTTTCTTATCACAAATAACGTCGAACGGTCAACTGAGTTAACACGGGTCACTTCATATAATACCCTCTGCCTGTGAAATATCACGTTCACACGACAAAGCCGATACAAACAATCAACTAAATCCCTTCGACACACAATAATCGATTGTGTATTGTGATAATCGATTTACACTAACTATTATTTTGAAAACTATAATGGTAAAGACGTTTGTAATTACAGAATAATTTTTGATTTATAACATCTAATTAGAGAACATAAACAATGCTTTTGTCTTTTTACTAGATGTCACCGGCGACTTCGTCCCGTAAAACCTTAACAAATAGCCTATGTGTTCTTGTAAATTTCATCAAGATCCGTTGAACTGTACCAGAGATACATTTTAACAAACATCCATCCATGTAAACTTTCGCATTTATAATATTAGTATTATAAGATTTCGGAAAAACAGATGAAGCCCAGATCTACAAAAGAAACTACTATACATTTTTTTAAAACTCTATAAGTACTAGAATTAATCCCTGAATAAAATAGGCTAATTAAAATTTTGTTATACTGTGTTCAAAAAAATATCCATTCAAGACAAGCTAGTTCGATAATAAAAACTAAACGTAAGTATATATATAATATAATTCTTCTATGAGTGTGTATGTCACTGAACTTCTCTTAAACGAGTGAACCGATTTTGATGATTTTTTTTTGTGTGTTCAAGGGGATCTGGGTATGGTTTAGATTCACAATTTTCATCAAATATTAACTTCATATTAATTTATTCAAATTAAAGACGTGTAGACAGGATAACGTCTGTCGGGTCCGCTAGTTTTATTTATAAAATTAAACGTAACAATGTCTTATTAAAACATTTCATTGTTATCAAGGTGTAAAATAATATTGAAGGGGCGATTTGCTTTATAAACATTAGCTATAAATATCTCTGGCCACAATCGTCGATTCTTTTATTTTAATTTGGCACAGAACTGTATACGTTTTCAAACGTACAATGAAACAGCCTACATATGTACTGTCGCGTAAAATCTAGCCTAGATCTTCATATAAGTTGCAAAATATAGTGAGTTTTGCCATAGTACATGGTGTTTTTTATAAATGCGAACCTATAAACAAAATTGTGATTAAGATATATTTTTAAAAATTAAATTTTAGTATTGATTTAACGAGTATTTTAGCTTAATAATAAATATATAATAGGTATATATGTGTACCACTTTTAAAATGTATAAAATAAAAGTCTAATTAAAAAGGACACTTTAATTCATACTCATGTTTGCCTTCAAGTTGATATTACATAATTTTCCATTAGAAAATGCGAGGGGAAAGATATTTCTAGTATATATGTACATATATACAAAGGGTAGATTAGCCTTAAAGGATTACACTTCTGGAATCATATGAAATACATGTTGTCTATCTAATTTATTTACATAATTGTACCAGACACCAAATGAAATGAAAATAAATAAAGTCAATCCATTTAATTGCTCATCAATACGCTAATAAATAATTCATTTTAAATAAAGAATAATAATCAGCGGAGAGTTGCGACCAACACGAAATAGTTGGATTAAGAGCCTGACACAAAAGGCAGTTATTTTGAAAACCGCGATGGGGGAGGTCACTTTTTCTGCAGCCTGACGTTCCTTGAATCATGTAATTTATCAGCTGGCGGTGCACTTTTAATATAATAATAATTATTTTTTATGTTATTCGATCTAAACTTTTACTTTATATTTACAATATTGTCTGTGTTCTAAACCCATATTTTCTGCAATGCATTTGTGCACTCTGCATAAGTAATTCGATACGGTGTGTGCTATTGTAGATAAAATTAACAAATGGTACATGCATTGAACACTATCTATTCAATCAATAAAATTGGAGTGTTTGTATGTAATATCGAAAAAAAAATATTTTGTACACATGATGTATAAGCGTTGCTGATAACGAAAATCTTTATTAAATTTTTAGTACCTGGATGACCGAGCTTTGCTCGGTATTTTTTTTTTTAATTGTGTTTTTGGAAATTATATTTAAGTACGAATTACTAATAAAATGATTAAATATGAATAACGTTTTTCGATGTTACCGATAGATAAAGTTAAGTTTATGTTTAAGATGATTATCGATAAAACGCGAATAAAATGACATTTTCTAAAAATGATTCGATTTATCGCCCCCGAAACAACCTATATACTAAATTTTATGAAAATCGTTGGAGCCGATTCCGAGATTCAATTATATATATATACAAGAATTGCCCATTTAAAGATATAAGATATATCTATTTGTCTCTAACCGCCTTTGTTCTGAGTAATCTTTGAGACAACTAAACCGATTGACGTGATTTTCACAGGAAACTAATGTGTTAGGAATTATTATAAGGTTTTATTTAGTTCTTTTAATTTCTAGTTTATATAATACTATTTTAACCTATAATTACTGCAGTCTTTCAATTTATAATTAAATAATATTTTGTTTAACTAACATCTATTTGGTGGGTCCCACCAACGTCTAAAATGTTCGTATATCGTTGTTTTCTTAACTAACTCATCTTCATTAAGAATAGAACAAAATCTACAATAGTCATCAGTTTCCAAACTTTCATGTCTTCTGTGATATGAATAATGATCTTTCCATCTGAAATATTCAGCGTATTTCTCCGGTGATTTTATTAGTTCGTTCATTTTCGCTGCCAATTTTTCATAACCAAGATCACGTGCGTTCAAATAAATCCCATCGGGCATAAATCTGAAACAATTTTACATGTTATAAACAAAATTACATCTTTACAAAAACAGTTTCAGCGAACTTATTACAATATTTTTAAATCGCAAATATAATTTAAATCGACTAGAACAATGTTTTTCAAGTTCTTATGATGAACAAAAACAAGCTTGATTTTCTGTCATTCTTATATTTTTTCTTATTTTTTACTACATGTTTCCAATCTCAGTATGTGATTATAAATTTAAAAAAACAGGTACAGCACTGATAATATTATTTTCTAGCATATCTTTAGCGGAAACAAAGTGTTATAATTGTACACAATTATTGATAAAAATGAAGAAAAGTAAACACACTATTTAAATAGCTATTTTTTTAATATTAAGTTTAGGATTTTTCACAAGTAGATATAATCATGTAATTGAGCAGGATTTTATATTTTTATTATACTTGCGCAAGCGCAAAAATCTTACCTGGTGTAGTTCGCTCCGCCGTAAACAATCGGTACAGCATTATGTTTCAATCCATGCAATATCTTCTCTGTCACGTAATCTTCACTAAATGAATTTTCAAATGCTAAATAAAAATAATAATCCTTTTCAATCATATTAAAACACTCATCTTCATGGTCTCGTCCACACTTCAACGGTCCACAAGCTCCATATATGTCAACGTCTAGTTTATATTGCTCTAAATAAGCTTGCAACTCTTTGACAAATCTTTCACGACCACTCCTTGAATAACAATTTGATACAAACCAAGCTGCAGCTTTTGTTTTACTTTTTAATTTCGTTTTAAATTCCTCACTAACCGGATTCATTTCCTCTAATTTCATCCAATGCATAACCGTCTTAGGCCCTATTATTTTCTTATTTGAATCTCGAATCACGATATAACCCCATTTCGCTTCAGAATCCAACCTATACGTCCATGTCCAATTAAAAAAATTATCAAATCTATTCGAACATATCGGATAGTTGTCTGCGGATTCGATTGTCGCGAATACATACTTCTGATGAGTAGATCGTTTAATAGGCAGTAAAATATTATTCATACGCACAACTTCTGGACCAGCGAATGCTATTAAGTCGAATTTTGTATAATCACCTAAATAATTCTTATCGCCAGTAACAAAACAGTTCGTGTATGGACACTTTCTATCTATAAAACCTTTTCTTCCTTCACCCATGTACACAAAAGGCACATTCTTCGAAGATGTCCATCGTAATATGTATTTCAAATCAGATTCATTGGCGACCAAATTTGTTATACTATTGTCAATTTTTTCTCTATTTGACACTTTTTCAATTATTTTATCTATATTTTGTTCTAATTCGTAAATTTTTGTATTCATTAAAACACTTTCACGTGGACGAGTTAAATCTTTTAGTGACAAATATAAAAACACTAGTACAGAAAGAACTGTGCAACTGAAAAATAATTTAACATAAATTTGATTTCTCATTTTGTGTGCGATTGTGTGCGACACAATGCGCTGTGGACGGCGCGCGCGCTCTTACTACGACCTTATCCTTTACTGACGAAAATAACATTGATTCGAAATCACATGTAACTATCTCATGCATTATATGAAGGATATTTTTCATAATTTCCTTTACTACAACTATAATTATATGTTTAAATATCATATTATAAATTGCCAGACTACGTAGATCTGAACTATATTTTACAAGCATTTTCTAACAAGAATAATATAACAAAATGAGGCGTCAGATATCTAAATATATAAGAAAAATAAAGCAAAAAAGTATCGTATTATAAGAGAAATATATTAAGACATAAATTAATATGATTTTAAATAAGTAGTTAAAGTATTAACGAGAACATCAATGACAGATTTAATAAACACTTAAGATTAAACATACAATAGAATAGTAATTATACAGTAAACTTATGACTTTGTATAACATTTTAATAACAAGGTAACTTTACCATATCCAAATGTATATAAAAAAAGTAATATTGGTATATACAACACAGCAAGACTAACAAAAAAGTAGTAGGGTTCAATGGAGGTTAAACTACTTTAAAAGTCGAAAGTAGAAATTTTTAAAAAAGTAATTAATTGTCAATTACCAGAATTCTGAAGTTTTCTTGTATTCATCAACGATGTCAGCGAGATATTAAAGTATGCAATACTGACTTAGCGCGGTAATAAAAACGATAGCCTTGTTTATCAAATCAACGTGTCGAATGAAGGCAAAACACTGGTCAAATACTTTTGTTCGATTTCCTGGATGCATACGTTGTTCTGCATATGTTTCCTACTTCCGAATCTTTTTATAGAAAGATGAAATTTTGATGAAATATTCTGACATGACCTCAACATATGAGAAACTAGCTGTCGCCCGTGACTCCGTTCGCGTGGATATATAAAATAATTAGTGTAGCCTATGTGTTCTTTCAGACTGTGTTCTATACGTATGACAAATTTAATCGAGATCCGTTTAGCCGTTCTAGAGATATCTTCAAACACCCATCCATGCATCCACATCACATCCATCTAAACATTTGCATTTTTAATATTAGTAAGTTAAATAAAAGACGCTCTTCAACGCATAAATTGGGAAAAAATGAATAAATAGTATCCTATATCCGTCTCCTGGCTCTAAGCTACCTCATCACCAATTTTCACCCATATCAGTAAAGCCGTTCTTGAGTTATAAATAGTGTAACTAACACGACTTTCTTTTATATATAGATAGGAAATGCAGTAAAGACTTCTTTGCGAAGTAATGGATAAACCTATGAAAAGGGCGCCTCATAGTTTTGGTCCCTTGGACTCAATTTCCTGAATTTCCATGTATAATGAATATATCGTCGTATTGAATATTTGTGACTAAACTAAAAAATGCAATTTAAATTCAATGATACTAGAAATAACTTGCTCAAAATTAGGAAAGGTCTTTGAAATTAAATAAATCGAAATGGTGCATTTCTATAATTTGTAGACCAAATCTGCAAATAATCGACATTTGTTTGGTTTTAACAATGCTAAATCACGTTGATGATTATCATTGTTCTGAATAAAAGATAAACATCCTCTAAATATAAGAATAAGTAAAATAAGTGTACCTGTATGTTTAGTTATCTTCAGTTTATTGTTATGGGATTTTATGATAATGACCTTTTTTAATTCTGAAAAAAAAAACACTATATCTTTATTTTCTTCTTTTTCTAATGCCTCACCATTACTGGACGTTGGTTGTCAGCTCAGCGAACTCTTTCCTGCCCTGTTCATCATCATCATAAGTCCCCACCGAGGGGCTCGGAGCCTACCCTAAGTTAAGGGTGATTAGGCCATAGTCAACCATGCTGGCCCAGTGCGGGTTGGTTGACTTCACACATATCTTTGACATTTCTTCTCAGATATGTGGTCTGTGCCAAGCGAAAAAGTTGTTCAACGCTGGCAATATTCGCCATTCCCGGATGTTCCTCAGCCAGGACTTTCTCCTCCTTCCAACTCGTCTTCTGCCTGCGATATCTTTATCTAAATATTAAAAAATATTTTTCTTCAAAATTTGACTAGTATTAATTCATATACAGTTTACTGGAACAGAATCATATATTTTTAATAAACTAAATTCTGCCTTAGCTTTGACTGAAAGATAGCACAATATATGCTTGTATTATTATTGTGTGTTAGATTCCCAAAAAGATCACTCTAAGACTCGTACTGAAGGTAACAGGGAACAAATACGTAAAATACAAAATCAAATTTGTACGGGGATCAGTGAAAATGTCAAATTTGTTCCTCCGCCTTATTACAAAAGGATTTGTTTTGAATCGAAAGAGAAATCCCTTTATTTGTTGTAGGCAACAGAAATAGTTTTTACATATTTATCTGCTACGTGATACATAAACTTATAGATAAACAAGCTGTCGTCCCCGACTCCGTCTACGCGGCATTAAAAAAAACATAATTAGTAGGATATGTGTTCTACCAGACTATGCTCTACATACATGCCGATCTGGAGATACCTTCAAACATCGATCCAAACATTCGCATTTATTATATTAGTAAAATGAACAACTATTATATGAGCTTTATTATACTTACTTTCCTTTCTTATCTTTCAACTAAGTTACAAAACCTTTATCTTATTTCATGCCAATACTGTACGGTATATTAAAAATCTAGTAAAACCTATTTTTTACCACGCCAAAACTTGTTTTCTTCATAATGACATAAAAACCAATTTAAGGTCATAAATATTTTACATCAGGCCAGTATCGTGCACAAGTAAACTGAATGGAAATGATCGATTGCCTTAAACAAGCAAAGGCTTAATTTGAAAGCTCTGTCCCCAGGGATATTTGTTAGATCGATACGAGCGGTCTTGTTCCCAGCTCGTTACTTAATGAAGATAGACTAAGCACGCATAACTATATTAATAAGTAATTTGAGGTCATTGTACCCCAATAAAGTGGCTACTAAATTTGTTATACCTTTTTTGTCTAAACCTTTACCTATTTTTTGGAAATATATATTTTTAGTAGCATAAAAACATATATCAAGTAGCGCTATGCTTATTTTATGGTAAACTTGGTATGGTCTTGTTCAACATTCTTTTCATATAAACCCAAAAAAAACTGTCCGTCAATTATTAGGCAAATATTGATAAACGGAAATGCAACAATCGTCTAAATTCCGTGAAACTAGAAGTACCTGTAACCTATCTCTTGTTTTACAAACAGAAAGAAAGAGATGACAGTATGTTTTTGAACATGTGTCACAGCAGTGAAAGCCCACGGTAAGTAAACGCGTGAGAGACCACTTATGACATGCTTGTCAATTTTTATGACCATCTACGCGAGACCCGTAATAGTGTTTGAGTTGACAGTTTTTTATTTTATTTTGTTAGCACTCAGTAGTTTTGTTTGATTAGATTCAATCATTTATTAGTATAAAAAGAGACACAATTAACTATGAATAATTAACAATATTTAAGTGCCATAAGTATTCTATTTTTTAGTTGCATAAATGCAAACTGAAGTGTTGTAATATTATAACGTCGACACTTAACTGAAATTTATTGTTACGCTATTATCTTACTAATATTATAAATGCGAATGTTTAGATGCATGGACGTATTTGTTTGAAGGTATCTTCGGAACTTGATGAAATTTGGCACATACGTAGAAGATAGTATGGAAGAACACATAGGTTACATGTAAGGTTTTTTTAGTTTTACGCAGATGGAGTCTCAGGCGACAGCTAGTATTTAATATTTTAATAACTCATATGTATTATTATATCCTTTTAATATTTAACAAGCGCTCGACTACACATCCGCCTTGATTTGGTACATAATAGTCAGATGAAACTTTATTTTATCATATGTTGTCATGGAAACAGGAAGTAATAATCATTACATGAAACATAGCGATTAAACAAAAAATGCGCATACGCTGCGTAGCAACTGCGGTGATTCATTCGTAAAATCTTATCTATATATTTAAAAATCAATTGTGTTCGTTAGTCTCGCTAAAACTCGAGAACGGCTGAACGGATTTATCTTATCTTGGTCTTGGAATGTTCGTCGAGGTCTAGGGAAAGTTTAAAACCTTTAGAAACCTTTTTTAATCCCGCGCGGACGGAGTCGCGGGCGACAACTAGTCTTACAATATAAATACTAGTGTTTAGATATTTGTTAGATGGTATCTCCAGAACAGCTGCATGGATCTCGATGAAATTTGGTATATATGTAGAACACAGTCTGGAAGAACAAATGGGCTATCTATGATCCCGGAAATGTGTAAAGTTCCCGTGGGATACGTTGAATTTAAATATTTACTGGATAACACCGCAACGGTTCAATATATCTTATTGAAATTTGATATAGATATAGAAGTCTTCAGCAAGACATGAAATAATCCGTTTTTTAATTCTTCGTAGACGAAATTGCGGGCACAAACTATAATAGTATTATTATAAATGACAGATACACTGAACTTAAGATAAGTAAATAACATAACAAAGTTTTAAATGAACAAGGAAAATCAGGTTGCTTAATTGAAAAGCTTTTAAGCGTGTTAATTATTAACGAGTGAGCTGGGAAATATGTGTGCTTGATCGCTCCCAACTGACCACAATGTACCGAAATTGGGACATAATGCATGAATAAACATGACAATATACTTTAGATAAACAAGCTTAAGTTAAAAAATTAACTTTGATACAGTCTGTTTTACAAATAAACATAATAATCTGTATGGGTACGAAATGTGACAAATTAATTTTGAGGATAATTTTTGATAAAATCTAATAACAAATAGCCTTAGTCACTCATAATGGCAAATGTTACAAAGTAAATTATTCAGATAGACTGCCTAATGTAGAATTTAAACTCCAAGGTATGAAACGAAAACGAATTCTCTTCATGGAAATGATTCTGTAATAGTCGATTCGAAGGGTCGTTCGTGGACGGATATCGCTTAATGGGTTTGATGACTGGGCAACGAGAAAAGATATTACAACAGCAATGTTGTGCCACCAACGACGCAAACACAAACCATATCTAGAAACGACTCTAGACTTACACAACTAACATCTTTGTACATAAAGAATAAAAATTGTTTATAGGATAACGAGCTGTATGTATAGTCCTAGCTGTCGCCCGCACAGAATTAAAAAAAACTTAATTAGCCTATGTGTTTTTCCAGATTATGTTCTACATCTATGTCAAATTTCAGCGATATCCATGCAGCCGTTCTGTTGATACCTTCTAACAAACATCCATCTAACCATCCAAACATTCACATCTATATGATATATATATATATATATATATATAAAAGAAAGTCGTGTTAGTTACACTATTTATAACTCAGGAACGGTTTTACCGATATAGTTGAAAATTGGTGAGGAGGTAGCATAGAGCCAGGAGACGGCCGTATGATACTATTTATTCATTTTTTTTAGAATTTATGCCTTTAAGAGCTGCTTTTTATTTAACTTATCTATATATTAAGTTTTTTATATATCCACGCGGATGGAGTCGCGGGCGACAGCTAGTTTATAATATTAGTAAGATGTAAATAAAAACTATCATATAAGTTAAGTTATTTGAGGCAAATTACACGTTTCATGTGAATAATTTCGATAGTACTCACTGTAATTAATTATTAACAACTTATAGATATAAGCTCAAGTAATTACTTACAATATGCTTAAACACCTGCCTCATTACGTCTAATCTATCACCAGTATGTTACTACAATCTAGCATAATCTGCATTGTAATGTTGTGAACAAATACCACCAGTGATTACTTACATCTAAAATAAATGTTTTTGTGTCTTTTTGACATTTTATCTAAGTTTAGGCCAGTAACGCATCTGCTGTTCCTCTGGCGTAGCGTCATATCAACTAAAAATAGCAATTCTAAACTAGTTTTCCCTTTTCTGGTATAAAATGCTTGAAAGTAAGTATTAAATTATTTATAAAATTGATTGCGAAGATTATGAAGTGAGGAACGGCGTACTAATTTATGTGTCGGCAAGCCCCAGCAAGCACGTCGCCCATTCATCCCCCTTTGCCGTCTCCGTCGCCCGTCACCGAGTCACCTTAACCGAGTACCTCCATCTATCAAGTAAAGTGGCGACACTTTTCTTCCTTACTTTACCTAAACTTAACAAGGACTTGAAAAGCACGTAGCAACTTGACTTGGAGTTTCCTAGGTTTATTTGGTTACCTGGTCTAGCTTAATTTACCACTTTAACAAATAAGAATGTATTATACGATAATCAAATTTACTTAGAACACTAAAGCATCGATGAATACCCGATCTTAAGTAAGATTATTACTGTGGATTTCCACTGCCTAAGCACTGGTATGAAAATATATAGTCGTCTTATTTTTTTTTCATAAAGAATAAATGGCATGACGATATGCCTGTTCAAGTGACGTAAAATTCCATCCTTACTAATCATTTTGCTTTTTCTCATATTTTATTATCTATATAGTTTTATGCTCGCTTATAAATTCTGGAACTCTATTTTGTGGATTATATTTATTACTTTTATTGACCTCATTCGGTTAATCGCAGAAAAATTTCAACTTTTTCGCATATGAAAAGTTTTCATCAAAGCAAACAGAAAGTTCGTCTTTCAATTCACATAAAACGACGATAGGAAATTTAAAAAATCTTTTTTTAATTAAACTAGTTTAAAATTAAAATTTAAAATCTGAGCAGTGTCTTAAACTTTGTCGTGTGTATATACTATAATATTTTCCACTGTTTTAATAGCAAAGAATTTTATTTCGAAATAAGTGCTATTATAAAATTACAGGCGATTTAGTAGATGACTATTTTATTAGAAAGGCATTAGGGGATGTATATAAAAAATTATCTTCAAAACATAACAAACAAAGAAAGCAAACATGCAAGAAATGAAAGACTTGAGTTATAAATTATGTCGCTCGCGACTCCATCCGCGCAGAATAAAAAAAAATATTATTAGTAGCCTATATGTTCTTCAAACTATGTCCAGTATGTATGCTTAATTTCCGCGAGATCCGTTTAACCTTTCTGGAGATACCTTCAAAGAAACATCCATCCATACCTAAACATTCGCATTTATAATAGTAGTAAGAAAATAAGTACGTTGTTATTTATTTTAATTAATATTTGAAATTACTATTAATTTAGACTGTCAATACAAGAAGAGGGATTTAATACTCGTTGATTTATAAAAAGTCATTAACGTCAAAGTACATGGATAAATCATTATGAAGAGCTGGGAACGATCCCTCAAGCACGGCGTCACTGACACGACCTGCCACCGACAATATCCAACGCTTGAACTTAACGACCCGAGCTCGACAAAATGATTTTTTATAGATGTAATTTTATAAGATAAAAATAGAATGTATTATAAAGTACAGTCATCTGCATTAACACACGATTCGGACTTAATATTTGTATACATTTGTGCAGCTGACTGTACACTAAGTTTCCTTCTTTATAATTAATTCCAAAAAAGAACATATCTAGATACCTAAACATGTATATATTTGTATATATTTTTAATATTAACCTGTAGCTTGCAATATAATAGGAGTATCCATTTCGGTAATTATATTATTGGTTTCATTCTTTATTTAAGAAGTAAAAGTAAATTTTCTTATAATTCGGGACTGATTCGTTCATAAAACGGATAATGAAGATTGCTTATTCATTTTCCATTCCTAAATCATTTCATATTGCTTAAATGTTCACGTAATATCGTTGGATATAATTAACACGATAAACAATAAGATTTATGGTTGAAATCAAAAAGGTTTATAATTCATTTAAAAAAAATCGGAAACTAGAGTATAGCAATTTTTTTTTTATTTACATATTCATCAATTATCGTTAACGTAGGAATTTGGAAAGAAAATTATAGAAATATAAACTAATTAAGACCAAACGCAGCTTTAATTTTATAATTTATGATCAAAACATCATCCCGATATCCATTCAATTAGCAATAATGGATTCGATTAATTAAATCTATAGAGATTACTGTGAAAGGATGATTAAAGAACACTCTATTTATCATTCGCAAATACTTTTTACAACCTAATTATTATGATCGTGATTTTAAAGAGAAAAAAATCATAATAAACGGAACCTAAATAGAAAACTAACAAATATAAGAATGCTTGATTATAAGGTTGTAGCTTTCAATGCATATTACAAATAAACTTATATAAAAACGGCTAAACACTCACGTATATTCGTCAGGTGGCGGTACCGATTACCTTACCCATCGGAGGCATTTCATCAGGGTGAGTGGGACTGGTATTATTTAGCGGAAGCGGCCCGTCGGGCTCGAAACTAGTCGGTGTCAGCACCGGACGAATATATGTAAGTGTTTAGCCGTTTTTATATGAGTTTATTATAATGTCTCAAGAAAGTTTGAATAATTCATATTACGAATAGAAAAAAAAGCTGGATTTAGTTTTGAAATGACGATGAAAAGTGTTGCAATATCAATTAAGATTGTGGCGCCCTCATGGCTATTATATTTTTGGTTAGGTTTAAAAAAAATAACCGCGTACATTTAACCTTTTTGCTTAATTATTTATGTTTTATGTTAGAAACGTCAACGCCTTGACATAATATGCTGCAAGAAAATTAGGTGAAAATTTACAAAAGCATAATATGCGCCCTGTCTTCGCTTACAGGAGATATTCGCAATACTTTAAAAATGTGAAAAGAATTGCCTGGTATTAATATTTTAAATTACTAATCGCAAATTACCTATTAAATATTTGGCAAAGTACAGTGTTTGATGCTTTGGTAATACTTGAGATTCTACTGCGGTAATCGAGATAAATATGAGATCTTTAGTTGCATACAATTTTATATATTAGAGCTGGCTAATCAAATTCCAAAAATTCTAGAATTGTCTCGCAATTTTTTATTACTAATCAATTCCATAAATAATCGGTATTTTTTCCAGGTATATTTATTATAGTATATAGTTTAAGATTATAAATTTAAAATGTCTACAAATGAAAGTAACGAGCAAATGGAATATATTATAGGAGAAGTAATGAATCGGCTTAATGACATCTTCCGAACATCAATTTTTATAATATTAGCAGCTTTAACAGTGCTTATAGTTTCCTTCTTATATTTATTGAGACCATTTTATCAGTTCCGAACATCGGCACCAATGACACGTAATTCTTTTTTTTTAAATTGATTTACTTATTAGTTATCTGTTGTTTTTAAAACGAGCGTCTTACTGTTAGTAATCTGCAGGTCGTAGGTTCGAATCACACCACATACCAATGTGTTTTTCGGTTTACATATATACATTTATCCGACGTTCATAACTTGAAGGAAAGCATCGTGATACAACTAGCACATGTCTGCGAAGAAAATCAAAGATATGTGGAGTCAACCAACCTGCACTGGACCAGTGTGGTCGACTAAGACCTAGTCACCCCTAAGATCCGAGCTTCTCAGTGGGGACGTACAAAGAGCTGTTGATAAAAACTGCAACAACAGACTAACTGGTGCTCTTGTTGCAGTTAGTATGTGATACACAATACTCCGATATTCCGTACGAGTCCTGATAGTGTAGCTGCACGATATTCTTTGTTGTATATTTGCTTATCTTTCAGAGGTTAGAAGTTGTCCCTGTTTCGAAACAATTTTGTCAAATGAGAACTCCTTTAAGGCAGTAACTCGTTCAATTTTGAAAGATAATGACTTAGACATTAAGCCACGTGAAATGGCAAACGATTGTATCAAAGTTAACTCTAACATAGAAAAAGAAGCCGAGAAGGTAACTACATCTAAAGACAGTTGTCAAGGACCAAGCGAATATCATGTTGATGAGGATTTTCTAAGAGAAATAGGCTTGGCAGAGTGTTTCAAAGTAAGTCAAATTATAAAATTCACATTTATTAAATAGACTAGCTGTTACCCGTGACTTCGTCCGCACAGAATTAAAAAACTTAATAAGTTGCTACTTTGTTCTTTCAGACTATGTTCTACATCTTTGTAAAATTTCAGCTCGATCCGTTCAGCCGTTCCGGATATACCTTCAATCCATCCATCCATCCATCTAAACATTCGATTTATAATGTAGTAACAAGTAAGATGAGACTAATCCAATTAAATGTTTTTCTTCTTTTACTTGATCGGATTACTTACCTTATTTATGTTTTAGCTGCCACATCTGAAAGAAGTCCAAAATTAAATTTATGATTAGTGGCGAAACAGTACAGAAAATGCTTATGCCGATATCAAGCTATCATTCAAGTTTTCTTATATATGTTTGATTTATATTTAGTAATTATTACTTACGAGGCCTTACTTATTAAAATATTATTTCATATTATTGTTTTTTTTTTATTCACGAATAAATAATGATAAGATTTAGCTTTAACTTAATAAGCTTTTCTTTTATATAAAGAATGCTTCTTCTGGTGGCTACGTAGATAAATATATTTCCCTTAAAAATAGAAACAAAACTATGTACCGAGGTATTCATTAAACTGATAAAAATACTTATCATCATCGGTTTGCACCTGCTTGCACCATCGTCACTTGCACCATGCCGACCGACCGCCGAGCGTGTACTATTCCTCCATACATCTCTATCAGCCGTCATATTTGAATCTACCCATTTTCCTACGCATATCCTCTTTCACACAATCAATCCAAACTTTCTATGGCATTCCTCTACCTTTTTAGCCATCCACATTCAATCAAAATACTCTTTTACGAAAATATTCCGCAACTGAAAACTCAATTTCACATTATGTTTTTTTTTATTGAAATTAATCTGTACTCTTTTATGACATTGTCTACTCTTCATTAATTTTTAATCTATAAAAAACTAGACATAACTATATACAAAAAAATATTTTGACGTCAAAACATAAAAATGTGAATAAATTGTAATAATGTATAAAATATTTCGACAATGAGAAAAACTAGACACAGAAATGAAAGGTGCCGTTGCCCTATTTACACCGGTGAATAGTAAATTTAAAAATTACGACGGTTTGACGGCGAAAAATTATAATTTATTCTTGAAAGTCAACATTTAACTGGTCCGTTCTAGGTCGACATTATAAACGTAAGGCGTAACTATAAATTAGGCAACGTTGATCCGTTTTCATGTCGCAATTATTAGGAAAGTAGTGCTCAACAATGATAGAGCTTGCCTTAACATTTTCGCACGAATTGTCCCGGCTCGCCCGGTGAAATACCACGACTACACAGAAGACAGGCGTGAAGTGGAAGCAATTCCGCGTTTCGTCTGATAAGTGTGCGTCCCGGAGGTCTAATTTAGTCCTCTTTCCCTTCCCACCCTTTTTCTTATAAGGAAAGGATGGGAAGTGGAAGTGGACTTTACGGATCATGCATGGAAAGAGAAAATATTTTCTTTCCGTGCATCCTCTTCTCCGTCGATTAAAGGTAGGCAACGCATATCTATGCATATCTATGGGCAACGGTCACTTCGCTATTTCAGCGATTTCAGGTGGCCGCTCGTTCGTTTATGATATAAAAAAGTACTTATGACATGAGATTTAGATATGAATTTAAAAGAATATAATAGGGGATGCCTTAGAAATAAAAGATTAAAGATGACATTATGAATGAAACGATTAAAATCAACGATAAAACAATTTTCTAGAAGAATACTCATAGAGAACACCCTAAATGAATTATGTATAGCACTATATTGTGCGGAACTTTAGCACTTAAATTATTTGAATTTTAAACACTTTAGTACTACAGATTAATTCTTTTTTTTAGCTATTTAGTATTTTACTCAAATGACATTTATTGCAGGCGCTTATCCTGTTCGTAGTAGAACGCGCTTTAACGTAACTGGATTGAAACGTAATTTTGCTAAAAGTATGAAACTATGGGATACAATAAAATGTTACGTCAACGATTGCTTGACTATTATGATCGACAACTATACGGTTACTATGATCGTAGTGTTGATGCTACTCAGTCTGTTTATACCATTTGTTGCTAAAGCTATTCATGATTCCTCGGAGACGAAAGCGTTGAGGAAAATTGTTAATGCTATCACGGTGAGACTTTCTTATCTATTTACTACGAAATACTTTAACTAAGGACTGTTGATATCTTTCTTGATTTACTTTACTACATTTTTCCTACGACCTATCTGCATTTATATTAAAAAGTGTATAACAACATTTCTCGTTAGTTTTTAAGACAAAAATCCTCATTTAAAACATATCATTATGTATGTATATATGTTTTAAACAGAGTGTTTGGTCTCTGAAACCAAAGTTAGTCTTTAGACGAAGTAATATTAGGGCAGAAATAATGAAGTATATTTTTTTTCATTAGAGAGAAGTAGCTCAAGCGCAAACCGATTATGAAGAGGTAGTTGGCGAATATAGTCTTTTCCAACACTCTATGCATGATGTTGAAACCACAACTGTAAATATTTATTTTGATTTAAATTTAAGGATACATTCAATTTAGATAGATTCGTCATCATCAACCTGCCCTTATCCCTATTGAGGATCGGTACAGTATGTAGTACTCCTCCATACATCTATATCAGCCGTCATATCCGAATCTAACCCCTTCCTACGCATATCCTCTTTCACACAGTAATTACATACTTTTGTAGCCATCCACATTCAATCTCATTACTTTTTTGACATCATCATCATCGTCATCAACCTGCCAATTACAACCAATTTACATTGATTCACAAATCATATTTCAATATTTAAGACTTAAGACTCCTAAGGACTTTCGTTTGCCAAATACTAAAACTCATTATTATTTGTCGAATTATCTCTTTATTAAAATTTGTAATATGTAATAAAAGATTCGACGATGTTTGTCGCATTCAACGAAATTATATATTTCGTGGTTATAAACTTGATTTATATCGCCTTATTAGCCTTTGTCTATTGATAGATAGGCAGATAGTAAAATTGTGTTTCATGTCTATTAATTATTTTTTTTATTTATTAGAAAAACAGTTTACATTACTGCGAAAGTTGTCAGCGTATGTTAAAGTCGCAAGGTGTACAGTCGGACGCAAAGAAAAATATCCTTCAACGCCTACTTCGATCAATTAAATGCATCCCGGAACCAAAACTTCCAGTAAGTTCTAATGTGATATAAAAACAAGGCTAAACACTCACGTATAATCGTCCGGTGGCGGCACCGACTAGTTTCGAGCCCATCAGGGGCCCTTCATCAGGATGAGTGGTACTAGTATTATTTCGCGGACGCGGCCCGTGCGGCGACGGGTCGGTGGCGGACGGACTAGTCGGTGCCGCCACCGGATGAATATACGTGAGTGTTTAGCCGTGTTTGTATATCAGTTTAGTATAATTTCTCACGAAAGTTTGAATAATTTAAAAGTTCTAATGTATTTATCGTGAACACCCACTAACAAAAAACTCGATAAACAAATAAGTTACTAAGAAGTTCAAACATCATGTGTACGACATGATATTCTGTGTGGCGGTGGGATCATATTAAAGGTAGGCGTAGCGCGAGCTATCTTCAGCACCCAAAGAGATTGACACGGACAACACTTAAGTATTTTCAATTAGTATGACATAAATGGCGATATTTGTTAAAATGCAGTGAAAACTCCATGGTTACAGACGATCATCTATCTTTCTGGCAGCTACTCACTAAGATCATTGGTCACGAGCATTTTGGTCTAAAGAATAGGAATCTTTTTTACTTAACATTAGCTCTTTTGATCAAAATCAGTTAGCGACATCTATTGAAGTTATGTTTTTAGTTTTACTTATAAGTTGTACTACTAAAAGTTTGAAATAATTATTACTGGTATTCATTCCAGCGTCTAGAATATAAAAAGAAAAACTGAAGAATGGATACAAACACGAGCCAATTTCATCAACAAAGTTCTACACGAATTGTATTAGTGGTTAGGTTAATTTCATAATTAAATCATAAAGAAGATTAAATGGTTACTTTTATTGCTAAAATCATTTTGATTTTTATCTCAATATTAAATGTAATAATGTTTTACTACTGCTGTTATACCTATTCAAAAATATTAATCAATACCAAGTCCAAAAATACCAAGTCAAAAAATAGCAAAATTGACTAGTCCCTCGATCAAAGAAGTATTTTTCGTAATAAAAATTGTTGTTAAATATTTAAGAGAAAAATGAATATTCAACTTGAGAATATAATTTACTGCCCTCTATAAATACTTATATCTATAGTCAAACAAGGATATCTGGCCCGATAAGAGGCGCTCCTATCGCGGATAATTCTGTCTGAATATATGTAAAACCGACTTAAGCATAGAAAATGGCACAAAAAAATATGAAATGACAGTTATACAGTACGAAAAGGACCTTGTGACACTTTTTGACATCTCCAGGGGGGCGCTAGTGAGCTATCGTAATTTAGTTTGATTTATACCCGTCATTAATTCAAATTGACTTGACAGCGTAACAGTTTGACAGTAACAAAAAATTGTAAAATGAATAAAAATGTCAGAGGTATTTCATAAAAAAAAATCAAAAAATGTCTCATCACCAAGTTCAATAAACCAGAAAAAAGTATCAAAATTAATCAGTAACATAAAGATGCCTCTGAAAAAGTCTGTTACAACAATGTGCATAGAAGCAGGACTGTTCTTAGCCGCTGTAGTGATAGCCACACATCTCACTGTCAATGTGTGGGAGTACTTTGTCTTGAGATCTGAACTCAGCGAAATCAATTCCAGCTTACATATATTAAAGGTTAGTAACGAAAGTATAATAATATTCAATGTTCATCTAGGCTCAAGTTTAGCTGCAGTATGTCTTCACAGGCGGATGCCATGTCCACGGCAATAAAGCACGTGCTGTCTCGTGCAAAATTACGAGTCGCCATTAACTTCGAGTCTTGTCATACTTTTGATAATTTTTAAGTGCCCTCTGCTCGTTACTTATAAAACTTACAAAAATTAATGCATTTAAAGTCTAATGAATCTACAGATCTAAAGCTATATGGAGTAATTCAGCAAGGAATCATTGCGGTAACTGCAGGATCGATCATCGCTTTGTTTGGCCTAAGTCTTGGCTATCTGTTACTGTTATTCTTCTTCTTCGTAATTGCAGTCTTCTCAGACTGGCCGTGGTCAAGTATCAATGTCTGGCGTCATGTGGCGCCGCCACTCCTCCTTAGTCGCTTAGTACATAAGTGTAGGTTACTGTTATAGTTAAAACAATTTGTGGCTATATCATAAAATAAATTCACATATTTGTGAAGATAACAACGTTTTAAATTAATGTTTAGAACTACGTTTAATTTTACTCTCAATGAAAGTTTTTTTTTTCGACATCAAGATATGATTACGATTAATAAATAGAATTAAAAATATTTCCTTTCAGGATACAATCAGCCATATCAGTTCAGAATATACTAAAGTAAACAAGGAATTGCATGAATTAAATTCAATAACCAACATGATGTCATACAGCAGTGAATTGGGAGAAAAGAATTTACCGACCTTACGTAATGAAAAAATTGGTCCCGTATAACTATAAAATCAAATCCTTAAGCAACGTTGTGAGTTTCCATTGCCGAAATATCTATACAAAAGTATTTTTCCATCTCTCTATTTTACATTTACAAAGAGAAACTAGATTTTTGTTTTGGCAGTAGAAACCCACGATAAAGATCACATGGCATATTTGTATTTTCACTACGGGTTTTGTTTCAGTTAATTGTCATCAATTATGTTAAAGTTTAATAAATGATTTAGAAACTGATTAATTTCTTTTGAAAAAAAAACTTGTATTAGACTTGAAATCCAAACATGCGCCTATTTATTTTTAATAGCAGTAACCCGCGAATTAGTCAACGTGGTAATAAATATAGTATACTAGCTGTCACCCGCGACTCCGTCCGCGGGGGATTAAAAATAGATGTTGGCCGATTCTCAGACCTACTAAATATGCTCACAAAATTTCATGAGAATCGGTCAAGCCGTTTCGGAGGAGTATGGGAACGAATATTGTGTCACGAGAATTTAATATATAAAATATTTGAAAAGTAGTAGTCTATGCCAACTGGGAGTAGCTTAGCTAATTTTTCAAATCGGTTCAGTAGTTTCGGAGCCTATTCAATGCCAACAAACAACCAAACCTTTATATTATTACTAGCGCCCGTGACTCCTTTCGCGTGGAATTAAAAAAAAAACTAATTAGTAACCTATGTGTTCTAGACCATGGCTTACGTTTATGCCAAATTTCAGCCGGCGCCGTTCAGCCGTTCTGAACACCTTCAAACCAACATCCATCCATCTAAACATTCGCATTAATAATATTAGTAAGATAAATTGCACTGAGACAGGATCCGTCTATATATGAGCATATACTCGTAATATTTTTCTCTAAACTTTAATGTTTTTTTTTAACCTAGTTAATATAAAACGTATATTCGATACAATGCTGTAAAATATTCTTGTTGTTAGAGTAAATATTTGATCAGAGTTCAAACTGAACCTAATTCAAGTTCGAATATTCCCTGAGGTACCTCGTAGGAAGGATAAATCGACTATCGAGCTACTATGCTGTATGAATTATCAATACGCGTTGGAAAAAACACAAAGATTGTTGAAATTTATGTAAGTAGTTAAAGCTAGTATTTATACTCCTATGTATCAAACTTTAAAGATTAAAATTATTTTACCAACGATATTTTTTTTATAAAATAGCAAGAGATTACAATAAAAGTAGTAACAATATTATATACAACTGAAAATAAAGAGAAGAAAAAAAATATTCTTTTGTCGCCCGTCGTTTATTTTATTACGTTGCATACGGATTTTGTGTACTTTTATTCAATCCTCGGAAGTGTTTTCTCGAATATTCCAGTGATACACCGACATAAGGCAAAGGCTCTTGTGTTTTCGGATCCCAGCCGTTTTCGGTAGCATCGAGAGTGTTAGCAAGAGTTTCCAATACTTCTAATTGCCCTTCAAATTTCGGGAACTCACGGGACAATTTTAACACTTGATTCTCCAAATCTTTATAGCTATCTTTCATGAAACTTAAGTGAGTCTGGAAAATTAGGTTTTAACGTTTATCTATCTATTACATTATGCACATAAACAAATTTTTAGTGGACGAATCTCTTTAAAAAATGACATGCAGATTTTGCGCACGTAATGATTAGAAAAACAAATAGGCACTGAAACAACCAGTATCTGCTGCATTTATAGACGTTTAGTAGTTTTAAACATTTCCTTGAGTTATTCAAACTAAGTAATGGAACAGATTAGTGACCAAATGAAGACTGGGCGTGGTTGTTAAGTCTTGCAATATGAGATAATGTCTGCCGGTTTTAGCGCCCTGGGCGAAATTTTTACGGCACCCCCATTTTACCATGCCTTTGGGGGTGATAACAGGGTAAAGTGAGACTGTGTAATTAGTTGACTCGTGGCAACCCTTTCTGTCCTTGGCTGTCGCCCAACCGCGACTTACCCTAACACCAGTACTTGACAGTGTAAAACATTCACTATGATAAGTTCAGTTCAAAGATACATTTTGAATTAGTCGTATAATAATTACCAACTTACAGATATATTCTCGACATGTTTACTGATACAGTTTAAGTCACATTTCGCCTTACAAGTGGTGCAGTTGTACTCCATAAGCAAGTAAACTATTACAATCAGGCTGGACAGTATCAAGTAACTGCAGATATGAGCCAGGTAACATGAATTGCTCGTTTCATTCGTTTCCAATCCATTTATCTCTGTAGTTGCACCAAAACGACATTTCTTTCTACGGTTCCTTCTATTTGAATCCATTTTTCATGGATTTTTGTGATGTTATTGATTTTTTTATATTAGTTTTTTTCTGGCCTATTCTGCATTACTCCTTAAGCCCCTAAAATATCTGATAACTTAAAGCATTTTGTTTTTGCTGTATTAATTTTAAAAAATGTAATTCATTACGTTGAAATTTTGACAGAAATACAACTCATTTCATGACAGCTAAATGACGTTAGTTTATTTTTTGAAAATAATTTTGTATATTTAAATTATATTTAATATTAAATAATCTTACGGTCTATTTAATAATTTAATTAAGAACGACGGTCCTAATTTAAATAAAAATAACCAATTCTACAAATTTAATAAAATATATATTTATTTTATTTATTCTTGCCTGTTACCTGCCATCTTTTACCGACCCTTGAAATCAAACCTCTACTAAAAAGAAAATAGGAAGTTCTATTTGCATATTTGGTAAAAAGATGGCGCTAAAACACACTACGCTTGAAATCTCAAAAACCTAACAGGTAAATTAGAATTAAGGATTTCTTTTATTTTATCGTGTTGTAGGACACCAATTTTGTCTTACTATCTACAAAAACCTTACGTATTCAGTTCAATTTGTATCAACTTTTGGTTATCCAATAGAAAGATGTAGACTTACTTGGTAGTTATGTTATATGTATGTGTATAGCCTGCGCCGTACAGCCTCCACGCTTTTCGGGTCGCCGCCATTCCGTCGCGACGTTCGAGCAGTAAAGCAGATATTGTTATCTCTTTTGCCCTCATTGTAGTCCATACTTGGTTTTCATTTTACATTTCGAACTAGTGTTGTGTATCAAAAATTATGTGTCGATTTTTATTTATTAAAAAATGTTGAATATACTAAGAATAGTAGTAGTGACTATAAGTAGTAACTTTCTAAATGTTACATCAGAATTCTTTCAATATTTTGACTCTTGTATGAAACTTATACAACATTCGCATAAGCCTTAAATATTTCCACACAAACTTTCATCTCCTATTCTTTATTGTTATTTTACAACCTTGAGGGTAAAAATTTAAAAATTAATCATATTGAATCAAAAGCCTAAAAATCAAGTTTCTAGCTTTAAAAATTAACATTAAAAAGTAGGTTCAGGCTCTAGACTATCTGTGTACAATTATCATTTAAATAAGTACAATAGTTTTGGCATGACAGCGTGACAGAGACAGAGTTACTTTCGTATTAAGTTAGTAATAAGGACGGTTGATGTTGCTATTATAATCCTCTGTTATTTTTTTATATCCCAAGTAACGTTGCTTTAAAGTATGTAAGTTGAAAGTTTGAAAAAAAATCTTCATTAAAACACAAATATATTTCAGAAAAGTCGATAGTTGATCAATGTACATCCCTATTCGTTGGCCGGGGATCGTGCAGTGGCCGGTCGCGCGCTGCATGATGTCATTCATCAGCACACACTCACACATAGCAGTGACACCACAGCCGACACGACAGCGACCCGCACGCCTGTTTACATTTCCAAACGCCAGATTATTCTCAACTGCACGCAGTGACATCACGGCGTACCGTGTCTGTGATTTAATTTATTATTAATCGTATAAACTTAGTTGTTAGTTCAAAATGGCCAACAACAGAGCAGCCAAATCTGGATTAGCCGCGGAGGCACAAAGAAAGGTAAGTTCTAATTCTAATTTAAATTTTTCGGTTGCCGGTTATTATACGACTGATTTTAAAAGTCAGTATACGATTTGTCATAGCTCACCTCATAATGTCTGTACTAGGTAACTTAGATATTGATTTGGGATGCTGAGCTCCAGAAATGTTTCAAGGACTTAGCCATGACCTACTTAGAAACACATGGGCACACGTTTCTCAAAGCTTTGCAATTCTTATAAGAATCTGCTAAGTATTTACTTAGCAGACATTAAAACTCATTGCACGTTAGAAGACTTACGTAAAATTTTCCGTTTGCCAATACGAACATTTGTACCCGCAAGGTATGTGTGTAGGCTATACATTATTGATACCTACGTAGGCACTAAGTTATAACCTAAATGGTGAAAACAGGTTTTAACGAATGCAAAGAATGTTATCTTTACGAACCCAAAACGCTGGCTGTTAATTTCAGTCCCGATAATTTGTAATAAAACAATTGCATATAATTACTTACTTTATAGTTTTAAGAATAAAAAACATTTTCGAGTTGTCTGCGCAAATAAGAAAGGGGAAGTTATTTTTAGTTTCAATAAATAAAACTTTAATATCATTAAATACTTTTATCTACTGCTTTTACTCAACATCGACCTCAACCGTATTGGGTGCTTGATAACATAACGTGTTTTAACATAAAGTTGTACGAGCGATGTAAACAGCGGTCATGAATTTTCATTTGACACACTTTATCTGTAAATTTTTACTGCCAAAACATATTATTATCTTAGTTTTTTCAAGAAAAATGCCAGATGACAATATATTTCTATATTAAGTTATCTCCAGGGGAAAGTCACGGTTAAAAGAAGATTCCACCATTTCTTTTCCAATCACTCTCGGTAAACCGTCGTATTATTTATACGTTTACGTAATTCTTACTGTAAAATAAATGAAATATAACATTGCTGATTTGCGAGGAAAATAAATTAAAGTTCTTCTCCTACTTTTATAAATGTATAGATCAATATTCAGTCGCTATCATCGTTTTTAATAATGTATTGAACCATATCATAATCAAAAGAGCTACATTGTAACCGACACAAAATTCGTGGTTGGAATTTAATAAAGGCGAATCATACGATGTACATGCCATATTTGCAGGACAACGGGATATGGTTATTCCGGGTCAGTCGGCGTTGTGAAAGAATTTGTGACGATGACCTAATTCTTCTGGCTAACTACGCCTATTAATAATAAGATTTTAATATATTAACTTATTTTGATCTGAAAATAGAGCGGTAATATAAAAAGTTGGTATGCAACATAAATTAAAAACAGAATAAGATAAGATTATGTGTCTATGCTTTTAAATTTAAGAACTTTTTATTATCTATCATGAATAATTGCGTGATAAATTGTAGTTCCAAAATTCTGTGATATTTAACAGTTTACTTCTAGAATAGTTTTTTTTAACATAAAATGTGGAAATTTTTATCTATATTAGTTTTGTTTGTAATATTTAGAATTGTTCATGAATTATATTAATATTGTTATCTTATATCGTTACCAACATTAGGTCATCGCTCAATAAATGTCAACACACAACGAGTTTTTTTTTTAATCTTCACCTAAGTTTAGATAACTAAATATAGTTGCTACCATAGACTGTCTGATTATTTTCTTAGATTTGTAACTTTTTGGTAATCGGTTACGTGGAATTTTGTACATTTAAGGTTTTTTTTTATTCATATTTGTATTTAGTGATGGAGGTTTTGAGCCAAAAAAAATCGCTCCAACTTATTCCTTAATTAACAAGCGAGCTGCACTCTCGTAATGAGAGTCTACGTTCACTGAAATATGAAAAAGGCTAAAATTAAAAACGAACGTATATTTTTTGCTATCTATTCTATAGTACAGACATTTTTATTTCAAAGTTATCGTGAAAATAAATAAAAGTCTTTTTTTAACTTTCAACAACAATATAATATCTATATTAACTTACCGCGGGGTTTTGAGAGCAAAATCTTCGTTTAAAATATTGTGATCTTTGTTTTGTAAAAGACGAAGGATAGGGATGATATCTTTTATACAGAGATTTATGTCTCAGAAACCGACGATTATTGTTTTAAATCCCAACGTTGCAAATGCTAGTTGGATACATTAGCCAGTACTCTAGACAGGACATTTTACGTAATGAAATTCCATTCATAACTAAATATCACGTCAACTAAAACAAACTTTAATTGCAACATTAATAGTAAGAGTCTTTATCTTCGTATGCCGCATAGAATGTAAAGCAAATCTTGTCAAGAATTAACGAGTAAACGCGGGTTTCTGAGACCTACAACAACGTTTAAAACATCTCTGTTTTGTCAAAGATAATGTGAGAGTTTTTGGACTCAGAAACCCGCGGAAAGTAATCTATTTACAACTATTTTTTTAAAATTTCCATCCTTAGCGTTGTTCGATTCAATTTCCATTTGTATAGCAATAGGTTTGTTCCCATTGAAGATAACTATACGGAAAATATTTTCATATTATGTTTCACTTAAGTAAATAATTATAGAATTACAATAAGCGTTTGTCATCAAACGATGACAAAGATTGCGTCATAGACATTATTGTGAATCAATCCCACGTTAAATTCAACATTTGCAACTTTACAAACTGCCACTTATAGTAGAGAATACTAGCTATCGCCCGTCACTACGTCCATGTGGAATTAAAAATAAACTTAATAAGTAGCCTATATGTTCTTCCAGACTATGTTCTACATGTGTGCCAAGTTTCATAAAGATCTGTTAAGCGGTTACGGAGAATGCATCCTACAAACATTCATCTATCCTTCTTACTAATGATTGAGTACTAATAAAGTTTTGCAAAAGTCATAATTTAACTTTACTAGTAAATTAGATAACTAAATGATTATTAGACGTTTCAGAGTGTGATTAGTAATATGTACATTTGTCCTATTTCGACTCAGCCGAGGAATTACTAACTATTTAATTAGTAAGGTCTATAACTGAGTATTTAATCAAAGCAGTTTGTAGTCGTTTGTAATTAATTAAACAAAAATCTATACTAAGGGTAACCTTTATCTACCATTTAACTAAATTAACAGCAGCAGTTTATCGGTATAACCAAGATATAAGATGTACGTTTAATTTTTTATCCGTGTATCTTTGAATATTCTTGTAAACGATTATAATACTGTTACAACGGGCCGACTTTCTTCCTGCCGCGGGCCACACTGGTTATTCTAGGTCAAGGGGAATCCACCGACACCTCGGGACCGGTTTTCGATTCGACTTTTGTGAGGGGAATATTATCGAACTTATAAGATGTATCGCTTAGTGTTTAAAGTCAGTGTCGTAATTTTATTACAAGGCGCCTCAATTATCATATTTAAAACTATACAGAGAGCTTGTAACATTCGCTGGAGTTGTGCATTCCAGTATAATTTGCTGGAATTATATTTCTACAAATATTAGAAGTGTGTTAAATTTGAAGATGTCAATTATTAAACTCATAAAATGTTCAGTAACGATTAATTCTTTTCAATTATAAATGCGAATATTTAGATGGATGGATGTTTGTTTGAAGGAGGTATCTTTGGATCCGCTTCATGGATCTGGCTGAAATTTGGCAAAGATGTAGAACATAGTCTGGAAGAACACATAGGCTACTTATTAGGTCTTTTTAATATCGAGAGGACGGTGTCGCGACTGCTAGTAAGCTTATAAAACGCCCAGTAAACGATTATTTTTTTCTCAATTTGTTCCTTTTATAAATTATTTCATAACACAAAACATTTCTATATTTGAAAACGTCTTATTTTTTATAGAATTAATGTTGATGGTTTATGAAACGATTCATGTTTTCTAACAGTAATTATCTAAAAACTCACCAGTATAGATATTAATTTATTGCGACTCTTTTTAATATTATCTGCATGTATCTTCACGTAGAGCGTTTTCTCCTTTATGTCACCGCATTGATCGATTTACATTTGCATTTGATCAGATTTCCATAGCGACAGGAAAATTCCTGTTTTTTTTCATTCTAATTGTATCATTTTCATTATTAATACAATGCCTAGTCACTCGCACAGTCACAGTCAAAGGTATACAAAAGGTTAAAACGTTTGTAACGCGTCACTGATAAAGCGCATACCTTCACGTAGCCTATGATTAACTTGTTTGTTCAAATAATGTGGAATTCACACGAATTATAGATGTTTAAGCACTTTATATTGTGTCAAGAAGTACTACGACATTTATAGTAAAATTACATCATCATCCTTAAGTCCATTGAGGGGCTTGGAGCCTAAGTTAGGGCTGACTAGACCATAATCAATCACGCTAGCCCAATGTGTGTTGACTTCATACATATCTTTGAATATTCGAAAGTTTTCCTTTATCTAAAAAATATTAACTAAATTTATATAATACTAGCGGACCCGACAGACGTTGTCCTGGCTACACGTCTTTAATTCGAATATTATTTAAAATTTGACACTGCGATGGTAGCGCCGTCTGTCGGATCCAATGTAAAACATTCAAAAATCAACAACTATTAATAAATTAAAAATTAATTAAAAAAACATTGTCCAGCGGACAAAATTATGAATCTAAACCATTCCCAGATCCCCTTGAACACACACAAAAAATTTCATCAAAATCGGTCCAGTCGTTTGAGAGAAGTTCAGTGACATACACACTCACGGAAGAATTATATATATAAAGATATTCAAACTTCTTAAGGGAATGAGAATTTACAAAGATATTAAACTTTCAATCGTATGATTGAACACGAAGACAATACTCAGAACAACCATTAATAATAGAAGAATTAACATGAGTTATAAAATCATAATGAAGTCTTAATACGGAATGTTTTCCTCCAACAATACTACTGTTACTCCGAATACAATGAATTGGTATAGCGACGTTCTTATCAAGAATTTCTTGAAATAGTATTACGAAACTGTTTACGTATAAACGTTAAAACCATGAATGTTTTCTTTGTTAAAGGCACCTATAAAGAAACATTTTAAAGCAGAAGTTACTAAACCCCGGCCCGCAAGTTAATGTGACCTTGCTAATATATTTAATATACTTTAAAACTTACAGAGAACGGTTTTTCTTTAGTATTTCTTAGACTAGAATTGTCACAAATAGACTGAATTAACGAAAAATCTTACATCTCCTGATGTTGCTTTTTTCGTTCGATCATTTCAGTTTGGCCCAAATATTGTTTACTCTTTTAGTCTGATAATTTCAGTTTGTTCGAAATGTTTTCTTTTTCCGTCTAATGGCATTCTTTTCTTAACAATATTGAATATAGATTCAATAAAGTTTAATTAATTTATTCAATGATTAAGTTATATTCAAGTAACCTTGTCGAGTAGATTTGTACCCATCTGGACTGCCCCGTCATGCAGAACGCTATTGTGTGTATTTCTGGAAAGTGATGACTATTTTTAAATGATGTTTTTATGTCGCCCGATAATCCTTCCGCGCTGAGTTATAAAAACAAACATAATTAGTAGCCTATGTGTTCTTCCAGACTATGTTATACATCAATGCCAAATTTCATAAAGATACGTTGAACCGTTCTGGAGATATCTTCAAACAGACATCGATCCATCTAAACATTCGCATTTATATTAGTAAGATTAAGTTAGGATTTTTTTAATCTCAAACACATGTATTATTTTATAGTTGTCATATTTTTGTTCCAGTTTCATATGAACGTTTAATTTACGTAATATCATATCAAATACGCAAACTCTATAAATATGTTCATAGTAACAGATGTTCAATTAGTTTGAAGGAATTTATTTCATACTATTTCAACGGGCAATGACTCACAAGGCTCGGTTGGCGCAGATCCTTGCCTTATACGGTATGGCCTTTACGCCATACTTATTTATAAGGCTTATATATATAGGCTACTTTCAAAACTACACCATATGTTGCATGTTGACATTAAGACAAATTTCTCTTTGGCGCCGTTGCGTTGTGTTGTTTGTTTACTTATTTATTAAGTTATTTTTCAATAAAAGATTGATTTTTTTCCTCAGCGTGTCCTAAATACTGCCTTGAATATAATTAAAGGACATATTTTGACACTTAACTTACTAATATTATGAATGCCAATATTTATATGTATGGATGGATGTTTGTTACAAGGTATTTCCAGAACGGCTTAACAGATTTGAAATTTGGCACATATGTAAAACATAGTCTCGAAAACACATAGGCTACATAGTATTTATTTTTAATTTAAAGGACGGAAACGCGGGCAAAAGTTAGTTCCAAAATCCAATACAAACTCAAAAGACATTTTACTAAGTAGCTGTTTGTGCTTATTTAAAAATACGTAAAAACTTCATCTACACCGGCGCATTGTATGTACTGTGAACTCAAAGGACCTAGTCCTTAGACATAGCAGTTTACATTAAACAAACTGCGTCGATAAAACATTCAAATAGTTGGAATTCTTTGCGTAAAGTCTTTCCTAACGCATGTTTAATTTAGTACTAGAAATTCTTGCGTAGAAATCTTAGACTATTAGACGTGTTTCTCTCACACACTTTGTACCTGTTAGTGTTGCCTATGTTATGTGTTGTTATTCGCATTATGGATCGAATCATTAATCCAATTATTAGGTAGTTTGAAATATATTCATTGAGATGAATATCAAAATTTTTACTCTAGAACCTTCGTTGTTAAAAAAGTTATGAATAAAAAAATACTGTGGAATAAGGTATCATGTGATGTTGATTTACTACAGGTAAATTTATCACATGTTCAGTCATTTGAAAACATTGAAAGACGTGAGGAAATGTTTGCGTGCAACACAGGATTTTAAATTCGTCCCTTTGTGCAAATCGGCCGAGTGCATTGCATTGACCCCGTACACTGGTCGTACAAGCTGACCCCATTCTTGCCACCTTATTCGTCGCCTTGCAGTTGCAATGATTGCTCGAGGATTTCTTGTTATAACTAACACTTAGCACTTTCCGTGTTTGTTTTTTTGTTGCTTACACCTTCAAAAAGGTTTGGACCTTTTTGTATTTAGTCATCGTTTACATTGAACCTTTTTTTGTTTTTTTTTTGTTTAATCCTGTCAAACTCTCTAGACTCGAAATATATATATAATATCACTTGAAGTTATAGATTCTCAATTAGAGAGTAGCAGGCCCTTTAAATTTAACTAAAAAAAAATAAATGCAAAAAGGTTATTTTGATGCCCAAAAGGTATGTTACTTGAAATAATTTTGTAAATTACCGTTATGTTCAGTTGAATGTGCTACGAACGAGACGTTAAATTCAAACGGATAAGCTCTGAGCATTGAGTCACGGCTATTTGTGACCACAGACGGTTTTTTTGTTGCTAACTGTATAACTATGGTCATCTGCATACGTGGGCGATGAATGGCAAGTAACCATGAATTAGGATTATTAAAAAATAAGTCATTATTATATGTCGTTTGAATTATTATTTTATTCCTCTTATTAATTTTTTACTATATAATCTTATATATAAAATTCTCGTGTCACAATTTTCGTTCCCATACTCCTCCGAAACGGCTTGACCGATTCTCATGAAATTTTGTGAGCATATTGAGTAGGTCTGAGAATCGGCCAACATCTACTTTTTAATACCGCGCAGACATAGTCGCGGGCTACAGCTAGTTTATTATAATAAAATACAATTATTAAATATCTCAACGTTTTGCTCCTTATTAATTAAAAGCGTAAATTAGCAGAAACATGTCTTTATCATTTTATTTAGACTAACGAGGTCATTAGTAACTACGTCGACCTCGCGATACATTGATAGAGCACCTTTTCATTGTAAAATGCTCAAAATCTAATATAGTAATAAATATTCTTATGAAAAAGAAGAAAGCCCATTAAAATTTTATAATTTTTTTTGTTTATTATCCTTTTTTTTCCTTAAAAAGGTTACAACTCGTAATATAATAATTAATATAAAAAGACTTGCGAGGTAAAGGGTTACATCTTAAAGTAGATGTAACTCTTTTCAACCTATGAGTCGTAAAATGTATTTTTTTTAAGTCTTTAGGTACTCATAAACATTTAAATGTCATAAACAATTGCTTTAGCGTAAAAAAAAACTGTTTACGAAGAAAAAATAACAGGCACCCAATATCAGTGAGAGTTTACAGCCACGTACTTTTAATGACCTTATTGAGTTCAATAACCTATCATTTAGTATCAGGTGGTTTGGTAACCGTTAAAACAGGACATAGAAACTACTTCCTCTGTCTTCGAAAACAAATTAGATAACTCGGTTGAATAATAATTTAGTGACCGAATTGTTGGCGCGGCGGAGTCGCCATATCGGTTGGTAGGTCTGTGATTTATTAGTTCAAAGTGCATTCTCGATTTACTTAAAATAGTCCAATGCTCTATTACATGGCAATAGTTAAAAGGATTTTAGTCCTCTTTCCCTTTCCACCCTTTTTCTCATAAGGAAAGGATGGAAAGTGGAAGTGGACTTTCCGGATGAGCGGAGGCATGGAAGGGGAAAATATTATCTTTCTGTGCATCCTCTCCTCCGTCGATTAAAGGTAGGGAACGCATATGCAATTGCGTACGACTATGGGCAACGGTCACTTCGCTATTTCAGCGATTTCAAGTGGCCGCTCGCTCGTTTGCCACCTTATGATATAAAAAAAAGGAAAAGGAGTGTCCGTAAACTACAAATTTGTAACGTACATGCGTGCACACCCTGTATAAGGTTTTGTGCCAAGAACATTCCAGAACCCAAAACACAATTATATTACTGTCTCTATTTTTATCTAAGAGTGTGAGAGAGATAGCATAATATTTTTGTACATCCACAATTTTATAAGACAGTAAGTACATTTATAGAATATTTAGTTAGACGCGTAAAATTTCAATCCTTATACGTATGTATTTTTAACGTGTGTTGGAATCGAGTTGAGCTAACAGTGAGTCACTGTTGAATCCTTGGCAGATTGCGTCATTTGTATCCGAGTCGGGTTTCGACTGTCTGTAACATCAGTCACCGACAAATTGTTTATACCGCCCTTTTGTAATTTGCCTAAATAAATGTTTAAAAACCGTCGTATATTATGGAAATTAGTAAAAATGTCCGCGATTGTTATTGGCTGCGAAGAAAATGATTCTTTTAACGTTAATATGTTTGAGTTAGCTCGTTATACAATTTTCCGAATCCACGTTTTGGCAGTGACATATCCACGAAAAGATTCACTTCAATTCCAATTAATAAGCTGAGTCGGCGCCGCACTCACAAATTGATAAAGTTATTTGCGGCTTGTTTCGAGAATTACGAATAAAGTGTAACAAATAAGGTTTTATTTAGCAAAATGTTTCTTTTATTTGCTGAAATTAAATCATTAAAGCAATGTAAATATAGAAACAAAGTATAAGAGATACAAGAACGAATGATTTTGTAAAGTATTACTGTATACTATATGATAAACAGGTGAAGTTTTGGCCTCTATAATATTTTTATTATAATCAGCCCACTATACTCGGCTGAGGGGCTCGGAGCCTAGCCTAAGTCAGGAGTGACTAGGTTATGTTGCCAAGTTAAGGATAATAAGCATTATATTTGCTTCTATCATCATCATCATCATCAGCTCACTATATGTCCCCACCGAGGGGCTCGGAGCCTACCCTAAGTTTAGGGTAACTAGGCCATAGTCAACCACGCTGGCCACGCTTTGCTACTATACTTTAACAAAAATATTTTTCATTATTCGTCTTTGTTAATAATATTATAGAGCAACGTAAAATTCTCTAAAGTATGTAATGGAAGCTGATAAAATTAATTTATGTTAGTTCTTAACGCGTAAGTTAAAATTACTTTTTTAAATAATAACATCTCGTTTAACCAACTTGTATTAAAAACAGTTACCGGACAGGACCGTGTCTTATTGGTAAAAACAGCTAGATTAGTTACCGCTGGATACTTTTTTTTTTTGTTTTATACAAAAATATTAGTTATGGGAAAGTTAAGTAACTTAATTATTGTAACTATTATGTAATACATAAATAACATGGTGGAATAATATAATAAGAGGCGCAAGAATTTGTGAAAGTTGGTTAACATAGCGCGCACTTAAATTTAATTATAATTATTTTGTTTAATAAATAATTTAACGCACGCATCCACCAAAATTGTCAGGAAGTATAACATACTTACCTCTTCATACAAATATGAACGGAACAATTTATTCATCATTGTAGATCCAACTATCTTACTAGTTTGGATGGATGGATGGATGTTTGTTAAAAAGTATCTTCAGAATAGCTGAATGTATCTCGCTGAATTTTGTCATAGATATAGAACATAGCCTGGAAGAACACATAGGCTAATTACGTTTGTTTTTTAAATTACGGACAATGTCACGGGCGACTGTAAGTTGAAAATAAATTTTGAGTTTTTGGCTTGTTAAAAAAGGTTAGAATAGAATGGGTAATATACTGACCTATTTAGTAAATAAAGGGTCTTTCAAGAAGCGAGCTTATTACCATCTTAAAGGCCGGCAGCGCATCTGCGGTTCCTCTGGTATTGCTGATGTCCATGGGCGTTGTTGAACACCTCGGTATTCCCGCTGCTCGTTTGCCCCCTTACGTTTAAAAAAGTGTGGTTAGAAGTCTTCCAAAATTAATTTATTTCGCACTTAAATGATACAGTTAATTATGTTAGTTACATGAGTGTGGTTATGATTTATAATGTTATGTCAACACATAAGCTAAACAGCTTGTTTGCCCTTGCGTTATCAACGCGACCTTGCATAACGCACGACTATGTTGCACCGATTATACACAATACTAATGCAAATTTATTTCGTTTTTTTTTTTAATTCTTTCTATGTTTTCACTAAAAATATTCACCGAAAATTGAGTGATTCATCTTCATTGCATTTTGATGACTAAAACTCTTTGGTATTTCAATTTGAACTGTTACTTTAAATTTTTCGTAAGTTATATACTAAGGAAATTCCACAATAATGTATCATCATGGTTATTCTAACTTGTCCTCTATAGTTCATGAGCAAGTAACTCGATATCCTTGACATTGTCCCCGCCCTTCTGCAAATACTTTCTAACTAACATCCATCCATTAATCTATACTTTCGCGTGTATAATATTTAGTGAGATTGTTACGTTTGTTTTAATGAATTATATCAAATCGTTACAGATCAACAGCAAATACAGCGAGGAGTTGGCTGAGGAGTGCTTAGAATGGGTGCGTCAGATCACTGGCGAGCCCCAAAACACGTCCGGAGATATGGATAACTTCTTCGAAGTGCTTAAGGATGGTACTCTTTTGTGCAAGTAAGTATACTGTTTAACTAACCTACAGACTTCAGCAATTTATTCATAATATAAACTATCTTGACCTAACGCTGAGCGTTAATAGCAATAATTTTCTTTACCTTAGTAAAGCTTACTTTATCTGCAATCAGTGTCTAAAACTTTAAACAGATGTAATACTTTAATATGTGGCATTGCCTCAACGAATATTAAAAACTTAAGTATAATTTAAAGTGCCTAACCATTGGTTTCTAAGACCAAATCTATGTACAAAACACATCGTCATCCCCCTCATCTATGACAAAACAGAGATAATATTAGTTTTATATGTGTCAAGAAGTTTTAAGAAAAATATGTTCATTATTTAAAAATTTGTTGTCCTTAATCGATATTGTTCCTATGTTCAACCCCTCCATTAAGGAAGGCACCCCTTTCTGTACTAAGGGGTGTGGACACAAGGAGTGCCGTTGCGTGCAAATAACCTTTTAACACCGCTGCTCATGAAAACATAAAATCAAGCTATGATATTTTCCTTATTAACTATGTGTTTTACCGTAACAGTGGTTAAACGATAATAGAAAACGCGATGACACGATAGTGTTACAATGAGATATTTTAAAAATGATAGACCTATGACATCTTCCATGCATAAACAAAACTAAACTGCAGGAAATTAATAGCAAATTTCTTGTTTAATTCAAGCTAATTTTAGTAACGTTTAACTTAGTAACTAATACTTAGTTCCTACAACATTTTATTTCGTTAATAATTAACTTTACGTGGAAGACTACAAATGTATTACACTGGACCTAATAACGTGTTTGGAACACAAAACCTTTTGTATATTTCGTACAATACCATACCCTTATTTTCCAGATTGGTGAACAACATCAAACCTGGCATGGTGAAGAAGGTGAACGAATCCAAGATGGCGTTCAAGTGTATGGAGAACATCAACGCGTTCCTGGAAGCAGCGCGTCAGCTCGGCG
>NW_013531107.1:521705-627308 GCF_000836235.2 Papilio xuthus | reverse complement strand
GTGTTAAAAACCTTGAACGGAGGGCAAAGACCGCGAACCTATTAACCGTATTAAGTGAATAGAACCTTGAACTTGTGAAAACATTTCCAGTTACTCAGCATTCAAATCCAATTATAACATTGTATTTATGTTATGTCTTCACACGCTTTATGGAGCCTTAAATAATTTTAAAGTTCCGTACTAACAAATCGTGTGTTTGGTAGAAAGGTGGACAACATATTAGTTACTCCGATAGGAATGGCGAAAAACAGCATCAAACCTCCATGTTACCCAGGGAAGCACAGGTTAAGACTCCATTTTGCGTGGTCTTTGCATTAAACTAAATCCGTAAAACACTTCCGCAGTTTTGCACGACTTTATTTCGATTTGTTTCAATAAATAGAACTAGTATAATAAGCTTAATAGAATTATGTAACATGTTTGCGTGCTTATGCAAATAATTCCTATTAATCGGAAGTATTCAAGTAATACAGTTTCAATGCTAATAGTATGTCCGTGACATTGTTTAGTTCACGTTCAAAGACATTACCACATTTTAATTGCATATTTCATGTAAATTCAGATTTATTTCGGACATTTTAACAGTGGTAGAGCCCGCTTTAACATCTTCGCACGAATTGGCCCGGCTCGCCCGGTGAAATACCACGACCACACAGAAGACACGCGTCAAGTGGAAGCAATTCCGCGTTTCGTCTGATGAGTGTGCGTCCCGGAGGCCTAATTTAATCCTCTTTCCCTTCCCACCCTTTTTCTTATAAGGAAAGGATGGGAAGTGGAAGTGGACTTTCCGGATGAGAGGATGCATGGAAAGGGAAAATGTTTTCGTTCTGAGCATCCTCTTCTCCGTCGATTAAAGTTAGGCAACGCATATAAAAAAATGGTACTTATGTTTTCTAGTTATTTAATTGCTAATTATAATTTGCAGGCGCATAACTTCGGTAAGCCGTCGATAGGACCAAAGGAAGCTGAGAAGAATGTACGTAACTTCACGGAGGAGCAGCTGAGAGCTGGTCAAGGTGTCATTTCACTACAGTACGGATCCAACAAGGGCGCCAACCAAAGCGGCATCAACTTCGGCAATACGAGACACATGTAAACGTGCCTTTAATGATCGTAACGAACGTAGAAATATTATGTGAACTGTTTTATTTCGTCAAATTAATTAGCATTTCGACATACAGTCTGTTCATTTTTACATGAGATTGCCTCTTCTTGACTTATTTTCTTAACTACGAATATAATTCTTGGAAAATATTAATTCAACGTACTTAAATATATACTTTTAATCTAATTATCATTTTAAATTTACTATTGTTGTACTGATTTTTAATAGAATAATCAACAGTTTAAAAGTTTCTTTTATTTGTTGTTACAACTTTTTTTTAAATTTTTCTACATTAAATCTCATGGCAAAATGAGCAAATTATAGTTCTGTACTTATTTACGTAGGTAATAAAGTCAATATAAATAAGGGTATATGAAGAACCAATATTGTTAAGTCTTTTGAATCTCTATTTAATTATTGATTGTATTTTTCCAAAATTGATGAGTCATTCCAGATTTTCAATTCATTCCATATTTGAAATTTATTTTTGTATTTTTTTTTAATAATGACATAAGGCGTAAGTGTTCTTTAACTTACAGTTAGCTTTAAGACAGCCAGCATTTTTTTTAGTAATAGCAGAAATAATATTGTGAGAAATCGCGTTTTTTTTTTTAATTAATTAATTGTGCCAATTTTGATCACACACAAAATATAATTTAGTCGATCTTAGTACAGTACAATTAATATTACTATTTAATTATCTATAAATACTATTGTGCCTTCAAACTCCACAGGAGGTTTGAATCGTTTTCTTTGAAATGTAACTAACAAAATGTAATATTATATAAAGAATCAGGGATACCTTGATATTCTTATTTATTAATATTAAAAAATTTAATATTTCATTCCATGTTATGTGTTAGTACATACTGTGATTAACGATTTTATAATGAATACATCTTTATTCTTGTATTTGTGTTCCACGACGCGTTACTTTTCATGTTGTAAGTTTCATAGAATACACTGTATCTTTATGAAAGTACGTAGAATAAAATACAATTTAAAATATATATCCTTGTTTTTTTTTTAATAATTTAAAGTTTAACAAAATTTTATAAATGAGTTTTTCGGTAGTGGAAACTTACGCTAACGAAAACTTATGAGAACCACGCAAAAAAGTAAGGAAACGAATCCCTGACTTGTAAATCCGACGTTTGAGTACTCACTGATAGGATTGTAAGGCAAGGACTAAATTAATTGAACCTAAGACAAATGAAGACGTAGTCTTACACGAATGTTTCCAATACAAATAGATTAATTTTAATTACATCACAATTTAGTTCACAAATATTATTGAAAATTATTAAAACATATACATTTATAAAATGCGCAATGACCTGTTGTTTTGCGAAGTGTCGCATGATATTGATAGGAGGTACCCCCTACGATATGCTTATCTCGAGTCCAGACTCCGCAAGATAACCTCGCGCTCAAAGGAATAATACAAAATCTTTTAATAACTACCGGATAGCAATAAGTTGTTTGTATTTAATATATAGTTAATTTATTTCATCGCGTCATTCTAATATTTATACAAACATAATGTTATGAGCGTTACTTTAAACAACCTTTTGCAATAATCATTATTTCTCAAGAAATCAGTTCGTAAACTTATGGGAACGGATAGGCGGATAATTTTAAATCTATAGACATGCTTAACAATTCTCTTTACAATTTTTTAAACTTAAAAAATAATTTAGATACTTTTTAATATCCGTAATTAGTTACAATGAAGTTAAATTCGAAAAAAAGGATTCGTCCAGAAATTATTTTTGAAATTTTAATTACTCTATGAACGCAGTTTATTCACCTCAACCTGCAAAAAATGATTTGATAACAAATGTCAGGTGAAAACTGTCAAAACAGTGGAAATGTTTTCGATAAAATAAACATTTCATAATTGTACGTTGTCATAAAGTAATTTTTAACAAAAACGAAATAAAGTGGTTTGATTTTATGCTACAACAATAATAAAATAATAAATGTTAATCTTGTATCATATTTGTGACGCGCAAAAAAATAACCTTGAAGTCGCTAATATTTTGTCTCCACAAAACTATAATGTAGAAATAAAAACAATATAATTAGGTTAAGAAGCGATGTTGCAGTCGTCAGGGGCGTTTTCGAATGGCTGGGCGATAGATACAACAGCGCCGGTTGACCTCAACAACTCGAATGATAACGTAAGTGTAGCCCCCCTGCGGACTTGTTTGTTTTCGATAAAGACCTCCTTTCTGACCTTATCACAATACGTCGCCTCCTTGTTTTAAAGCTCCTGTAACTATCTTCAATATGTCATCAATGTTCATTAAAATATATAAATAAGTAAGAGAATAACAATCAATATGGTTGTGAATTTTGTTCTCTGCAGTACAGACTTTTTACTTTTATTATCACAATGGAAGCTTACTTTGAGGTATGTTTACAAATTTGTCTGTGAATTGTGAATAATTCAATATGTCTGTAAATTTAAATTTTTATTATTTTCAATAATAACATATTTATATATCTTTAAGCTAAAGTACTAATAGTGATTGATGCCTGAATGCCATCCTCAGTCATAAATTTGTATCTATATGAGGCAAGAATTAAGGAAGAAGTATTTAGGAATTTAATTGCTTATGTAACAATTACACATATCAAATTGAGATATCTTAAGAGATTAACTCTTTTCATTAAATAGCTGTATTTGTTAGCTATAGTAGTAAGACATGTAGAAATTACATGTAATTTCCATTATTTTATTGAAAATATTAATAGACATATTTTTTTTATATCAGTCATAATAAGTATTAGATCTTTGCTTACATAAAAAAATCAAGGAAGTAATTTTGTACAAGAATTTTATTATCTGTTAGAAGTAATCAGTCAAATATGTTTGCCAATAATAGCTTTTGACCTTGTCTTGTTCACTGTGTCTTAGATATTATATAACAGTAATGATGGTATATATTTCATTATTTTTTAGGTATATAAATGAGTAGCTGTCAACCGTGACTCCGTCCGCACAGATTTAAAAACAAACTTACTAAGTAGCCTATATGTTCTGCCAGACTATGTTTTATATCTATGCTGTTTTCAGCTAGTTTCATGCAGCCATTCCAGAGATACTTTTATACAAACATCCATCCATCCATCCATCTAAACATTCGCATATATAATATTAGTAACTTTGTAACATCAACTATTTGTACAGTCTGTCTGTTTAATTTTCTTTCCTATTGTACTACAATTAACATGAATATATTTATACAAATACAGAAAAAGAAAATACGGGAAATGTGTGCTAAAGTATAAAAACATAAGTGGAATTATCTTACTAATATTATAAATGCGAAAGTTTACATGGATGTTTGTTAGATGGTATCTCTGTTATGGTTCAAGGGATCTTAATAAAATTTGGCACAGATATAGAACATAGTCTGGAAGAACAGATAGTGTTAAGAAATTTAACCTTCCATTATTCCTCAACCACCTTTTAAAGTTTTATTTTAATTCCGTCCAGATGAAGTCACAGACAACAGCTAGTTATAATGTAGTTAGAAAAAAGAAAAATATGTCCGTAACTTTAAGACACACCCACAAATTTATCTGTTGTTTACCAAAATATTGCGTTTGCGCATTTGCTTACGTATTTATATATTAATCTTGAAATATGTTTGCATCAGGCGAAGATAATACTTATATTAGATATTTATTACTTGATAACAATGTCGTTAAGAATTCCTCAAACGTACAAATTCATCTTACTTTTTATTAATAATAATATTATTATAAATGCAAATGTTTAGAAGGTATCTCTAGAATGTTTGCATGTATCTTGTTCAATTTTTTTATAGCTGTAGAACATAGTCGGGAACAACAAGACCTTCAAGAAGCGAGCTTATCACTATCTCAAAGGCCGGCAACGAATCTGCAGTTCCTCTGGTATTGCTGATGTCCATGTTGTTGAACACCTTGGTGTTCATGCTGCATTCAGCCCCCTTCTGTTATATAAAAAAACACATAGGCTACTAAGTTTTTTTTAATTCCGTGTGGACATAAATTGCAAATATAAGCATAGTCTTTATAATAATGTTCCTATTATTAGAAGTATTTCATGAATATTTAGTGCTAATTGTCTCATAAATTGTCAATACTATTTTCTTAACAACTATGAAAGCTACAGCGTTATATTATTACATCATTTTATTGTTTAAATTCTATACTCTATATTAAAATTGTTTACATAACTTACACCTGTGTTCTTGACAGTGTTTTGTTATTTGCAGTAATTGTTATGCTAATCCATTTCTAGTAACACAAACTTACCATGAAATAGAAAACTGCTTTAACCTTTAATTTTATTCAGTCTACTGTGAGTTAGTTCGTGCTTAGTTTTGATTAGAGATTGAACAACTCTTAATTTGAAACTACCCTACCTAGACGTTATTATAATTTACTAGGAAGTGTTATTTGCAAGATTTTCTTTCTTTTAAAGCTACTAATACTGCATTTTTATTATAACATATATCGGCATTTTATTCATCGTCAGTTTCCTTTGCATCTTTTCTTTACAACTAAATGAAAATATCGCATTTTATAAAGCTTTTTATTGCAACGATTTTTCCTGTTTCACTTTCATATTTCTCGTTATTCAAATCGTCTTTATTATTTTCCTTGTCTCGTCAAAATTGTATCCACCTATCGTTTTTATTGTTATAAGTTTTATTCGTTACGTTGTTTTCAACATGAGTAGACATTCTGTTTATTTCACACTGTATCAATGCGACGCGGCGTGCCCGTTACCCCCTAGTTAGCACAAACTGAGATAGTGTTATCAAACGGGGTTGTCGAGTTCGACCCCAGCCCAGCTCACCCGCGGTCGTCTACTGATAACGTCTCCTATAAATTACCTAACTATATCTGTATCGTACCATCCGATATATTCAGTCTGTGTTCAGTCGCTCTTTCGTGTACACGTCTCTTTACATTATCGAAATATTTAATATTTAATTCTCCAATTAAATATTTATTAGTTGTCTCTTCTCTTTCCTCATGGCTAAATTCATTGACTTCAGTGATTTTCTCTCCCCAAATTAATACAGTTCTGTGTTTTTGTGTACTAAAGACTTGCACGAAGCCTCAGTGTTTTGCGGCTTAAGTTCCTTTAAAATTCCCACTGGTAGCTGCATACATGCATCAATATTTGAACGAGCTCCTCCAAAAAATGACAATTACCTTAATGTTCCGTATCAACCCTATTTACTATTCGGATTATTCGGATACGATCTAAGATCGCATTATAAATTATACCAAACAAAATCCTACCTTTGTCATTGGTTATACCATTTCGAGTACTACAAGTTTGGTGTCTATCCAAAAGATATTACCTGATCTTCAACCTTGTAGCGAGGAATCGAAAGAATGGATATTGTGGCAAATGTAAGTTCAATTTAAACTCCGTTTACTCCAATTGTCTGCACTGAGTTATGTTACGATAGTGAGTCGAGGTCAAAGTGTATCTTTATTTCCAAATACCAATGTAACGTTGTTAATTTTGTTCGCAGTACCACCCTGTCTTCAAGGCGTTCCTTGCGGGTTCGTTCTCGGGAACTTTCAGCACAATACTGTTTCAACCGTTGGACCTGGTTAAGACGAGACTGCAGAACTCCAGTCAGAATGTTGTTGCGGCGACTGTCAAGTAAGTGTACAATACAAATAAAGACTTATAATGAATTGAATGAGAAATTAATAATGATTAAAGAAAATTCTTATTGTTTTCCTATTTCTAACTAGATGATGGTATTCTTAAAAATGTCAAAATCAAGTTTTGTAAATTTTTTTCCGGTTAGGCCTCCTTACGGAATCAGGCCATATAAAATATAATCGTAGGTCTTTAAAAATTAAAAATACAATAATATTTAAGCAAATCCGTACATCCAGAGAAGTTGGTCTATAAATTATTTGAATTACCTGGGATATACTTTCACTTTTAGTCACGAGACATTTTAGCTCCTTTTGCAAACAACATTGTAACATTATCGTTGTGTTGCTGTGTGAAATTTATCGTGACTTTGTTATGTCATATCATAAATACTGAATATTTAGTGCGAGAGGCAATTAAATACTATATGCTCGGATTTATCTTTTAATTAATTTGTGGATTTATTAATTATGTTTATTCGATAGATAAAAGACTTGATGACACGTGTTATTCGTGTTTTGCCAGAAATATTTTGGAATTTATGTTTTAGTAGGTGGAAGTAAATTGTAGTATGTCTATGGTTAAGAATTTCGAATCATTGACTTGTATAAATAGACAGGCTATAGCTGTGGTATTTTGTGCCTATAGTAGCGATGGTGAGGATTTGAACTAATAATAAGGATAGAATTAACTTTGAGGACCATAAACAGGCCCGTTAAAGTCAGAACGAAGCAAAAGCTGTCATTTCCAAGCAATCACCTATAAATTTAAAGAGATCAGTGCTTTAAAGAGGCAATAAATTTCAAGTACGCAATCAAGGGAACTGACTTGGATTAGTGTCCTTCTTTAGTCTCCGTAGTGAGGTAGAAGGTGTTAAGATTATTACAACCACGAAATAAGGCATTCCATGAAATCTCATTTGAACAACGTTATACCTTAGACCAAAATAAAGCCCTAAATGCTCTTTGAATTATTAGATATTACTCGTAAGAAGCGTAGGTCTGTCATAACTTGGATGATGTTTAAAGCCATCAGAAATGACCAAGCATAAAATATTCATTTTAATTCCAGCAGCCGAATCCAGCCCGGTATGATAACTATCTTCGCTAACATCGTACGTCAGGAGCACATCGTGGGTCTATGGCGCGGCATGGTACCCTCCGTGGCCCGCTGTGTGCCAGGCGTCGGACTATACTTCTCGTCCCTCCACTGGCTCAAGTCTAAACTGGGTAAAGAAAACCTGGGACCAATGGAGGCGGTCTCTCTTGGTGTGATCGCGAGGACCATGAGCGGAGTTGCGTTGATTCCTATCACCGTTATTAAGACTAGGTAAGATTTGTTTAATAGTATTAGATGTTAACTAACTAAACGTATTGGAAGTTAGGTTTGTGGATGTGAGGGTATAGGAAAGGAAAATGTCCTTTTCTGTGCATCCCCTCCTCTGTTCATTAAAGGTAGGGAACAAATTCGTCGACCTTTTTATTTATAGAACATGTCTCTGGGCAGCGATTACTGCGCTCTACTACCTGCTTGTTTGCTACAATCGTAATAAAAAAATCACTACTCTGAAATCTTAATATTCTTTCGTTTGCAATAGGTACGAATCTGGCGTGTACAAGTATAACAGTCTGAGCGGTGCTCTGAGGGACATCTACAGGGCGGAGGGTGTTCGCGGATTGGTGTGCGGCTTGGGACCAACTTTAGCAAGAGATGCGCCGTTCTCCGGCCTCTATCTCATGTTTTACACGCAAACTAAACAAGCAATACCTAAAGGTATGTTTATATTTCACTAATTTTAACATTTACACTCGTCTGATAGCACTCATGAGTCAAAATTTCTTTAATATCCAAGTAAACTTGTAAATTTCGAAATGTTTCCGCCAAAACCCGATTCCCTGCTTTATATTATCAAAAATATAACTTTATCCCACACTTTTAAGAAAATAACTAAAAAAAAAATAGATAGAACAATGGCCGCCATTTTTAAAATTTGACGTTTCTCAGTTTACATAAATTAAGTATCCATTTGAAACGAAATTACGATTTAATTTGGCAAAGAAGTGTAAAGTTAAAGAGGGACCCTATGACATTCTGAGAAAAAAACTTAAGTTTTGAGAGAAATGCAAACAATTGACTTCACTATTTAATTTTGCTCTTTGGAAATTTGGTATGCATAATCATTTAGTTTAAATTGCGAGTAATTTGAAACTGATATGCGTATAAAATTTTTTAATTATCAGACGCATATTTAGTTTGGATTTTTTCTTTCGTCTATATCACAATGTTTAATTATTCCGATAAGAAATATCTTAATTAAGATTGCGTATCTTAAAGTAATTTAAAATGAAGTTTTGAGACGTGACTATTAATTCTGTATGCAACACAAATAGGTCAAGTATTTTTTATGTTTTAGTTCTTAAATAGATAACCAGTTTATTTTTTTCTTTTATCTCTTATTTAATTTATGGGAAACTGACTGTCGCTCGTGACTCCGTCCGCGTGGCATTAAAAAAGAAAAAAAATCATTCTACATCTGTGCCAAATTTCATCAAAATCGTTTGAACCGTTCCAGACATACCTTCAAAGAAACATCCATCTAAATATTCGCATTTATAATTAGTAAGATTTAGTTTTTGTATCCGTAGGTTCTAAACTGAACATATCTCTTAGATTATACTTTTATATTTATTTCTGTGCATAAGAAGTTAAATGAAAAAAAAATAGATGCTATTTTGTACACGAAATAATCAAATTTGTTTATTTTATTTGTATAAGAGAATGAAGCCCTTAAAATGTAATCTATAAGCGTGGTTACTCATGTCTAATGTTATCTAAACATACATAAATCGTGACCCGCACTAATCGATATTTAATATAAACAGTGCGAATTAATGTAAACATATGTCAATTCCGTAGTCTTGGCTTAACACGTTCCATACCACTATGATTTATATTAAAGTGAAATTAAAAGGCGAATAGGTGGCATTAAAGTGTTAAAATACTAGCTGTGGCCCGAGATTCCGTCCGTCCGGAATTTAAAAAACTTAATAAGTAACTTCTGTGTTCTTCCAGACTCCTCAGTCCTCCATCTATGTCAAATTTCAACAAGATCCATTAAGCCCTTCCGAAGATACCTTAAAACAAACATCCATCCATCCATCCATCTAAACATTCACATTTATAATGTTAGTAATTAGATGACTAATAGACTTTTCTCCGGATTTCTACAAATGCGTTCTTTTGGAATGGGATATTAATATGTAATAATTATCAACAGAATGGCTGCAATCATCAAGCACAGCTAGCGTGGTACATTTCTCATGCGGAGTGTTGGCCGGCATCGCCGCCTCTCTCGCCACCAATCCTGCTGACGTGCTCAAGACTCATATGCAGCTCTATCCTGATAAATTCCCCAACGCGTTTAGTGCAGCTATGTATATACAACAGGTGAGAACTCCTTCCTAATATCCAGGGACTTCTTAACTCATCCATTAAAAGGGCGCCGGGCGCCTGGACTCGGCGCCATAAGGGCGCCTGAAATCGGCGCCATAATAACATACGGCGACGTATTATCCACACCAGCGTGCGATTCTAACAAACATATTGGCACTTTTTACATATAATTTAATGTAGTTTATTTTTCATCCATTTTTTTTTATCTAAAACATAATTTATGAAATATAGATTTACTATGATTAAAAACCTAAATGCTGTAACTTGTTTTTATATCAAGTTAAAAAAATACTGAGATCTTATCATTTTAATTTCTGTTTGCTATTTTTCACTTCAGAATAATTATGATACTATTTAATCGAGAGTGTAAAATGTATTAAACAGGTTTTAACTTTACAATCTCTATTAATATCTGTCATCTAAATATGGAACTTTAAAAGTAGCTATATATAAAAGTAAGGTTATACTAAATATAAAAAACCTTGAGTTTCCGATTACAGAATTTTCGTTTGAAATATATAATCTCTGTGTCGTCAAAGATATGACAGAGATTTTCGAGTCAGAAACGCACGGTAAATAGATCCGGCATTGCTAAGTAAAAATAAAACAATATAATTTTATTTTAGCAATAATAATATTCGTTGTATTGTCTCAGGTCTTTTTGTCACCTTTGGATGATAAACTCTAGCCACCCGGTACGGTTGATTGTGTTTGATGATTAATTGTTGCTTAAAAAATTACGAATCATATCGACTTATTGACCTCTACGACATGCGCGGAACGAGTGATTTTATTGCGCAGTAATTTCCTTGTATTAAATGGCTAAATTGGTTGTTATTTGTTTTACACTGGTAATTAATTTTTATTTGACTGTTTTAGTTAGGATTTTTCGATCTTGTTAATAACACGAAGTGTATTTACACTTAATTTTAATTTACCGCCGAAAGTTAGGAAATGTCATATGATTTTGACATTTAATGTAATACAGATAAAATGTGACAGCCAATCAGATGACAGTATTCATCACGATTCCTTTTCAAGCAGTCGTTTTAACTTTATTTTCTTGTTTCAGACTTATGGGGTTCAAGGTTACTTCAAGGGCGCGGTACCAAGGATGTTACGAAGAACTTTAATGGCCGCTATGGCTTGGACGGTGTTTGAACAAATAACTCGATCTATTGGCTTAAAATGACAAGATTTTGATGCTTAAAAGCAATATGTGATTAAAAGAGCTTAGCAGAATGTATAAAAGTTCCTTAGATGTTAGCAAGGTGTATGTAAATGTTTTTTTGTAATTTATGTTACTGTTCTAAGAAACGAAGTTTCTCTGTCTCTTTTTAGCAATTTAATTGTGCCATTTTATTATTTTTTACACTATTTCCTTTTAATTCCACTACCCTGTGCTGTGAAATTTCTTTTTTATCTCAATATTTGAGAATTTATCTCATTGCTATTTGTCTTAAGTCCTATATCTGAAAATGGGTTTTCCGACTAACTTGATTGAATAGTATTGTCATCTCGCTCACACTCTTTAGAAAGAAAAGTGATAAATATATGTTATGTATAATCCATGACTCTATCGCTTTGTTTATATTATAATATAATATCATATAACTAAATGGGAATATTATATGATTTTTTCTATACTAACACTCAATTTTTATTTATTGTTAGTAATTTAAGCCAATATGTTGAGTTATTAATGTAATGAAAAATATTAAAACATATAAGGTATAATATTTTTTTTTGTTATATTTTTATCATTAAAGAAAATATATAAACAAAAAAAATGGAGTTTTAATTGACAGATGTACACTGTAACAAAATTATACAAAATATACATTTAAATAACAAAATTCTCCTAATATATCTACACATTATATAAACTCTAAACCTTCATACTTTATATCTTCTATGAATGTATCGGGAAGTAACACTGTTCCGTCAGTTTTAAATGCTGATATATAGGTAGCGGTCTTGCCTTCATATTCTGTAGTTTTCAAAGCGACAATGGTCTCGTCCTTCGAACCAGGAATAAACTTGAACGATGAGAAACCATGCTTTGGTTGATGTTTTGTTATCTGTAAGAAAAATTATTTTAAGATAATATCAGAAATATAGAAATTTATATTTAGTTACTAGCCATTGCACAGAACTCCGTTTCGCGGAATAAAAAGATACTTCATAAGTATGTTATGTGTTCATACAGGCTAGGTTTTACATCTGTGCCAAATTTCAAGATTCATTGAGCCATTTCGGAGGTACCTTCTAAAAACATACATTCATCTAACTTTCGCAATATTAGTAAGAGTAAAAACATTAACAATAATTGTTCCATGTAATTTTAGTTTGATTAAAAAAAAGTAAGATAAAAATACCAAAAAAAGTGATTAAAAAAGATACTTATATGTCTAGAACATTCGTTAATATGCAAAGTCATTGACATAGCACAGTGCTGATTACTTTATCAACACATTTAAAATATATTAAGTAACATTTTATGTAACAAATCGTTATTAGTTACCTACACCTAAATTATTTCAATTATTAAAAAGAAAAAGTGTATGCAACTTCTTACCCGTCTACTCTATCTGACACTCTACATCTACAAGAGACTATCTTTCAAATTTATCTTTCATTCATCATTAGTCTTAACTTCCTTTCCTTCTCTTAACAGAATCCATCACTTTAAGGATATGTTCCTCCACATTCATATAACAAAACATTGTTGAAACAAAATAACAATAAAATTACCGTTCTTGCTTCAATAGATTTGAAACTGCTGTCTGCGGTTATCAGATAATTACAACCCATCACTTCATCCTTAGTCTCATTATATGGCTCATGGCTGCATCTCCGAGGTAGGAAATGCCATTTCTTTGTAACTGGAGACCAGACTGCAGACTCATGAATCATGTAACCTGGCCATTTTATGCCTAGTGAATTACGTACAGATTTATATTGATTCACCCAACTTAAATGTTGCACCTGAAAAGTTAAAAATTTAATATTAATTACATAAAAACTTTTTACTGACAAATTCACATTTGACAATAACACAGTAAAATGCCTATTTGAGTAGTTTTACATTCAAAATAAATTTATGATTACAACTCCAACCATTTATATTTCATAATCACTTCTTAAAGATAACTTTACAACCTCCTCTTTTTAACTATTATTTGATTAAAATTATAATTAATAATATTTTGGATTAGAATATCAACCCATGTGAAGATAATCTTCTTAAAAGAGGTGGTATTTGACGGGTTGATGTCTTAGTTATCAAATGACAGTTACCTCTCCATGTATGTTGATAGCTTTAACCCACATTGGATCATATGTCTGGAACTCTCCACTGGCAGTTGTCCACTCCTTGCCCATTGAGCCAACATAAAGAATTTCATCTTTAACTGTTGCCCATTCTGACTTAAAACCTTTTTCTACATGACCATTACCATCTGTCAGTATCACCCATGGCACCATTTTATTATTAATAATCTCAAAAACCTGAAATTAAACAAGCAAGTTTTTATTCCTCATACTAGTATGTGTCAAGTATATTAACATTCAAATTTTGTATCAATGCAACAGATCCATTATATATGTAAAAAGAAAAAAGTTAACATACCATTCCCGACCGGTCATCAAATGTAAGCAATCTTCCATCAAATACAATCAGCTCGGACAGCTCCATTCCTCTACCTTTGTGGGAATATGTGGAAGAAAGCAATATTGCTGGCTGTGTATCCCATTTGACTGATACAGTATGCCTGACGACATCATAAGTTAATGATCCTTTTTTTAAATAGCTATTATATGTATATTCCTTGGAACTACTCTTCGAATTTGTATCTAAATCAGCGACTATACCTATTCTGTAAGTGACAGTATCACCTGACTTCACTGGTGGTGTTAAAGGATAGGTTGTATTGTACGACCTTGTTATCGTGCTCCATTTGTGTGTGACATGAACTTGAGCACTCGTCCACCAATTATAATAAACTAAAATTAACAAAAATAATCCGACTAGTCCAACAAGAAACACGAATTGTGGTTGTATTCTTACTGCATTGCCGACCCTGTACGTGGCAGGTGTACGGAGCGCCTTCCGCCAGTCACGAAGTGAGCCTTTCATGTTACGATCTTCCAATTCGTAATAGTCATACATAACTCAACAACTTTAATTCATTATCATTTCAATTAACTAAATAGATAGCACAAAATTATCAGTACAAGGTAAGTTTTCCTAATCGAATTTTATTGAATGGGCAAACTGTGTTAAATGTTGATAGGGAACTAATATACAACATTTTGATATTAATCTTAATAATTATAAGATTAGAATTTTGTTAAGAAATTGACAAAATAATTAATAATCACACATGGCAATTTTTTTTAAATGTCACGATGTCAATGACAAGTCACAGAGTAGCTTTGGGTACAGAGTAAAATAAAGAGTCGATGGTGAAGTCGAAGATTACATTTTATTTATGGTTTACACCGTTACTACAAGCTCAAAATAACATATTTTTTAGAAATAAAGATAACCCTGTTTGAGTAGGTTTTGTTGTTTATTTCCTAATTTAAAAATCGTTTCAGTTGTTCCCTTCATTACCCGGAACAAACGCGGCCTTGCGGATAGACATACATACAATAATTTTTAAATTGGTGTTTCGCTATCAGCTATAAATCATGTGTACGAAATATTTTTTTTCGATATTATCAGATATTACATACAGACACTCCTTTATCATTAATATGAATAAATTTTTCAGTAATGTTAACATTATGTCGTTAACGTAATTGCATGTTATTTAACGCAATCATTGTAATTGTATTGTAATATAAAGGGGTCTCAATAATGCATGTTAATTGTACAGGTAAAACAGAATATAGCACGTTAACTTTCACTGTCGGACGAAATTTAGAAGTGATTATTGCTCTCCTCACGGACATCCTGTGCAAAAAAGTAATAGAAATAAAAAAAAATAAATTGGACTGCTGGCTAGTCTGTCTATTTTTCTTTTGCTCGTTTTTAAAATCCATTTAGCGAGAGTACAACGTCCGCTTGAATGAATACCACGTATGTAGATCATAAACATGTTACATAGTACTGTTAAATATTCATAAATTAATTACGTTCTTCAATACCATATCCATTTCACTTTATTTTCGTTTAAACTTTATATGGATTTCAATTACATCTATGTTATGTGCAATTCATATTTTTAATAATCAGTGCATTAAACTTTTCGACGTTTATAATATCTTTGTTTTATTATTTCGCTTGTTCAACAATTTGGAAGGCCGGAATGGACTTTTGTCTCAATATTCAAGATTCAATAAAGAGTTGTTTGGACATAAATTTTCAAGTTTAACACGAAACTCAAAAAATATTAAGCGATATGTTATATCTAAGCGTGCAGTTAGTCGTAAAATTAATTCATGAACCGTATTTTTTTTGCCAGGATATGTAAATTATTAAAAATGACGAATTATAACCTCAAACTTTTTAGTACATAAATTTGACACAAGCACTAAGAACTTTTTGGATAACATAGATAAAATCGTAAACGTAACCATGTAAACAAATGTAACAGTAAATTATGCAAGGATTATTTACTAATTCCCTATGGTATATCGAGTTCTTCGTATTTGCTATAGTATTAATTGGTTTTTTCATATTGTTTTTGTATATGGCTAACACAAATTACGTTCAATATAATGTTAGATACGATATGAGACAAAAGTAAGTAACATCCAATTCTATGGTCACCAACTTTCCATCTAAGCTTTCTTTTATTATACTTAAGTACAGTAAATGATTTTTTTTTATTTTTTTTTGTTTTAGATACATGGCTGATGGTACTTGGCTGCTTCAAGCATAGCATTATGAGAAAAGTAGATGGCAAAATACAGATAATTGTGTAATTTTTTTTCACACGTAGTAAAACTTTAAGATTGTAGGTTTTAAAAGGTTACAAATGCGGTTCCTACTTTTATGGGAGTTAAGGACGTCCAGAAAAAGAAAGAAATACAGGAGGATATTTCTCGTTCCTGCACACTCCCGTTAAATATAATTTCCAGTCACAATTTTAAGTCACCAGAAAATGGGAAGGAGAAGACTAGAATTTTGTCTCCTTTATAATATTTCCAGCTACCAAAGTATCGCGAGCGACAAATGTAAATGCAAGCCGCCTGAGCCGGACCAGCGGCCGGTGTGCGTCGACATGGGCTGCATTTGGTTCTGCCGGCTCATCGGAAGCATCGTCACCATTGCCGTTTGCTACTACTTCGCCTACGCTCTGATATCAGATACCAAACTCAAGTTTGGACTCTTTGTTCCACCGTAAATCATAAATAAAACAAATGAGAATCTCCAGTAAAACAGTTTCTTATTTAGCTTGCACTTTTATTTTTATGAATCTATATAAGCGTTCCGGCCTAATTTTAGTCCCCTCCCCACCGTTTTCTTTTTTGACAGCGGAGAGGACGCATAGGTAAGGGAAACAACCTCTTTCTGTGCGTCCCCTCCATTGACGAAAAATTGGCATCGTTTCTGCAATTGCGGATGCCTATGGGCAACGGTACCTTCGTTATTTTAGCAAACAAAACTGGCAGTATAATCGTTTGCTACTATGATATAAAAAAATACCACCAGGTCTTCCGGGGATCTCAGGGGACCACGTTGAAAATTTGATAAATTGACGTCAATAGGATTCAAAGCCATGTCTTTATAGTATATTAGTTATTCTAACGTGTACTAAACAAAACATCCCGTACATTAATTAAATAGAAAATCTTTATCGCAAGTGTCCGATACATTTCCTTGCACGAAAGTTTTAAAAGCCGTTCCACTTGTCAAAGTTAAACTTACTGCTCCAATAAAGCGCTTTGATTCGAAGTAATTAACGTTCGACCATGTTTACGTTTATAGTTGCCGTGTAGCCTTAATTTGCGTGTAAGCTTGCAAAAAGATTGCACAGAGTAATTAAATATTTTTTATTTTAATATACTCTCAGAATATTCATGTTCGTAATCTTAATATCTTCGATGATAGGTGTCCGTGAATGCAATCCTATTGCCATTTCAAAGAAGTTTATTTAATTCTCGCTAGCTTTCTCTGAATAAAAAAAGAAAAATGCCTAAACATTTGGTATGCTATTGTAACATAGAGTTGCCATTTATAGTCTACTTTTACAAAATTAAATTGTACTTCTCCTTAATAATGATAAAGAAATATTTGTATTTGGAATGCCTGTAGTATTAAGCTTAAATTAGATTTGAAAATTAATTACAATATCCATTGTTACTCTTGTAATTACATATTAATACTCTATGCTTACAAAGCAAGAAAAAAAAATGCAGACAAAATGAAAGTGAGTTCTGAACAGACGGGTGCCAAAGCTGCCAAACAAAGATGTTATCGGATTATGTTTTAGTTTTTGCGCGTTGTCAATATTATATTAGATCGTGATTGGCATATCCATTCATGTAACGAATTAATTTCTACATGCTCTAGCCATCGATTACTGGCTGGATAAAAGGAAGAATAAATATTGTATTAACTTTTACCAGAAGTTGATCCACATTAAGAATAAATTAATTTATTCATTCGAATTTCAAATCTGCGTCCAATATTTGGAATGCCACCAATCTTCATAAGAACTTCTTGAAGCCAGTCTAGAACTTTCTTAGCTCTATGGAAGAGTCCATTTGATTACAATTGGTCTTTACAATTTAAGAGATAGCATAAGATTAGTACATTTAACAATAATAGTTTAAGTATTTTATGGTTGAAAATGTTCTTGAATATGTTAAATTCACATTGACAGGTCTACGATTTGACTTGCAACAAAATGCAGTTTGTTTTTGTTTCTGTGGTTTTAATGGTTTTAAAAGATCCTTTGTTTAAATAAAGGAGCTAAGTGAAAAGGGGCGGAAGGCTTTGTTTACGTGACAGAGAAATACGGGGATGTTATGTTTAGCCATTCAAAGGATTTCAATTTACTCATCTATTTATTTAGTAATTTATAGTAACGTCAACATAAATTTTTAGTAAAAACGTTTAGTGCTAAGATATTACACATTTTACACAAGTTGACCGTTAGGTTAGTTAACTTTGAATATAAATTTTAAATCCTTTCCATAACTGTTAATTATAATTTTAATTGTTGAAATTTCTTGCTACTGTATTTTGAATTTATTTTATACAAGCTATCGCCCGCGACTTTGTCAGCGCGAAATTAAAAAAAAAATTAGTAACCTATGTGTTATTCCAGAGTATGCCAAATTTCAGCCGGATTCGTTCAGCTGAAGATACCTTCAAACAAGCATCCATCTATCCATCTATACATTCGTATTTATAATATTAGTAAGATATGTAAGATAAAACAATACGCAGTAGAACTTTGCTTTTCTTCTTTTCTATGTTTACAGATATTAGTGAATAATGATAACAACTGCACTCGTAATCTAATAAATAAAATAGAAAAATACTAAAACTATAAACGTATTAAGGTTTACCTAAACTTAATATTCAATTTAATTAAAATATTTATAATTATTGGAATGTAATAAATACGCAGAATTAATTGAACGAAGTTATATTCAGTAATTTTGAATTTTCCTCGACTAATTAAGTATCGTGATTGTTAAAAAAAAATGTTATCAAACAATCTCGCGGGAAGTGGGCTGTGTCTGAGCACAGAGATCGTCCATAGATTTTTATCATAATTGGAAACTTATTTAAATATACTTCAAAGAAAATATATAATAACCATACAAAGATAAGGTGTGATTCTGTTATTTATCATTTATCAGAGCCGTGCAAGAATAGCAAAGCCGTGATACTTAGTATTTTTTATAGGATTAATACTACATTGCTACTGGTACTAATATAAAATTAGAAATTAATAGCTGTTGAATCCTGGACAGATAATTGTCATGCGATTGTTTTTTAAACAACTTCAAAAAGGATACATCGTTATTTTTCCTGAGTTTCAAATAACCGTTGGCTTCTGAGACCAAGATATCTGTATTAAATGTATCGTCATCCTTGTTTCTTTACATCTTTGACAGCTAATGTTTTAAACGGGAATTTAGTGTTAGAAACCCACGGTAAATGACATTAGATTTGTCACTTAAGGTAATTTTTTACGATTTTACGAAAACAAGGTACTTGCGCTGTTTGTTTATTATGTTGATTTTTTATTGTTTATTCATTTTTAATCTTAAATCTGTGACAGGTTTAGTTAAAAAGATATAGTTTTTGTCGTTTATAGAATGGAGATAATAGATTGTAGATGAATACAAATGAAATTTTATAAGTAAAGTGAAATCTAAGTGAAAATTATTTTATTTTTGTCACAACTTTTTGTAATATTTTTAAGATAATTGATTTTTTATATCTAAATTTTTCTTTAGTGTAAAAATGGAACGAATCGAAGAGAAAGAGCTATCGCATAATTATGTAATGGCTCAGTAACAAATATCTTCTTAATATTATAAATGCGAATGTTTGCTTGTATAGATGGATGGACATTAGAATAACAGAACGTCTATATGGATCTCGCTAAAATTTGGCATAGATATAGAACATAGTCTGGGAGAACATATAGGCTACTAATTATGTTTTTTTTTTAATTCCGGGCGGACGGAGACGAGGGCGATAGCTATTTGACTACATGCGTAATCTTCCCGACTGACAAGAGACTTTCACGCGTATGAAAGTTTGTTTTATAGGGTTTGTATGTATGTAAGTTCCATTATAAGATGCAGCTTAAAAGTGCTTTCAAAGTAAACCAATTTTGACAAATGAGATGTTTTATTCGTATTCTTTTGAATGACATAGAGTTACAGTCAGTTTTTTTTTTATTAAAAATAGTGTTTTCAATTACTTGTAACGTATTTTTTGCTATTATTTTTTTAGAAAATATATGAGTATGGAATAAATTTCATAGATTAAGTAAACTTTATAGATAATAAAGTATTTACAGTATAATGCGTGCTCCGTAAATACGTAAATTGTTTTAATCGCAGGAAGAAGCGTCTTATATAAATAAACGATGTTATCTAATCTCTTTGAATTTATTCTTACTTATATGGAGCTGTAAAATAGATCGTTATGCAACATTGTAACGTAATCAACTGTGACAATGTATTCCGATTTTAACTTAATTGTAATCTTCATATTGGATCGCTTATGCTATGAAAAATATTACCGTTACATTCACTAAGAACTGTACTGAAACACGAGTTGTCGAACGAACACTGTCCTTGTGGGATAAAAAAAAATTAAATAGTACGTTATGTGTTCTACCAGTCTTTTTTCTACATGTATGCCAAATTTCAACTAGATTCCTTTAGCCGTTCTGGAGATACCTAGTAACAAACATCCATCCATCCATCCATCTAAACTTTTGCATTTATAATATTAGTAAGATTATTTCTGTAAATTTATATTTGCTAGATGCTTCAACTATATTATATTTTTCTACAAAGAATGAATGGGTTGCCAAATGTCTTTCAGAAGTGTCTCTACAGTGGAAGTCCACTTTTATATCAGTCGGAGGATAGGACACGTATGGAAAAAGAAACGATGGAATTACTCAAGGGCACCTCTACGCAGCGCACTAAAATATCTGTACTTCACGGCTGTATTATTTGAGGTCACGTCGGACGCACCGGTCCATTCATAAGTACAACGGTTATCGCCATAACGTTCAATTCCACTAGCGTATAAGACGGAAAAATCATATTAATATAAATGAATAGCTGTCGCCCGTGAGGAATAAAAAAGAAGTTAATTAATCGTCTATGTGTTCCTCCAGACTATGTTCTACATCCATGCCAAATTACATCGAGATAGGTTCGGCCGTTCTGGAGATATTTTTTTTATAATAAGTTACATCCATCTATCTATCAATACATCTAAACTTTCGTATTTAAAATATTAGTAAGATAACAAGTATTAATAAGGTACATAACCAATACAGCAATTAATTACTTACATCGTAAACTGATACGCTTTAACCAAATAGAAACCAAACATGCAAAGTTAAACCAAACATAATGAAACGCAAAAAACATTTTTTTACCACGGTATTGATCAAGGAAATTGGATGCATGTCGAATTGCAAGGCTTTTAAATCATGGCAAAAATCACGTGAAACATATGTTAATTAGCATTTAATTATCAGTGCCTTAATTTTTTTTAAAAAAATTATAGCAAAAAAAAATTACAAGCTATTTTACCACTACTACGTATAGATCTAAATTGTTTTTTTTGGCTTTTATTTTTTTTAAACTAATTAAACAGTGTAACTATAGCTATACAAATCAATATAATTGGAGTGTGTGTAATATCGTTTGTCTGTTTGTTTGTCTGTCTGCTCAGCTGCGTTTGTTCATGGTATACAAGTAATCTCAAGAACGACTGAACCGCTTTTGATGTATTTTAACAGGAAGGATGCTGATATACGCGTTAACATTACCTATATTGTGCTTTTTATTTTTCAATTCTACGCTGTCAAAGTCCCGGGTTGGGATTTCAAATATTCATTGTGTCCGTTATCCAAATACTAGTTAATTTGAAGAATTCGAAATAGTTCCTAATTAATAACAACCGTTAACCGCTAGGTGCTCTGGCTATTGCGAAATTCCTTTCTTTATAGCGAACATATAAGATTATCAACCTTTATAATAAAGTTCTTGCTCCGAAGAAAAAATCAGAACTCACAAAAATATTATGATATAATCATATCACATTATAAAATTCAAATATTATTGTTTACGTAATTTTTATGTAAATTCTTATTAAGAAAATTGTCAAAATTGTAGGATAACCAATATTTTATTCATCGTGAATCGTTCACGACGTTTTTAAGTTTCTGCCGGTAATTTTGAATTCAAAAATACCAATATTATATAAAAGTATACTTTAAACCAAGTGTATGTTTTGTTTTAACTGGCTTTTTATCAATGGTCTGTTTTTTGGATAATCTTGTTGCTCGATTACTTTCTTTCGATTGTTATGAAACAACTCTCAACAAAAAAGTGGTTACAGGACAGCAATTATCTACGTGCAAAATTACTGAAAACAAATTAATTACGCGGTTAAATTCTAGATAAATTTATAACTAATCCTATTTTTACATTAGTTCTTGTCATTTACTTGACACCAAGAGTGCAAAATAATTGTGAATTAAATTTAGTGAATTTGAAAACGTATTTATATCGTAATGATTTATCTTTATGAACTTTTGTAAGACGTAAGACGTCTGTTGGCTTATGCGTCTTTAGGATGAAAGAAAATCTTCTACCCTGTCAGGTTCCCTGCAACGGCGAAAGTGCACCCTGAGCTCGTCAGCGTATAAACGCGAGTAAAGCGCGGCGCGCGTCACTCGCGAACCGAGGCCGTAAGGTGCGCGCGCAATCCGTCAACCGCAGCGCGTGCGTCGCGCACTACTGAAACCTGTGCGTAGTGTTTTTAAAATCAGAATTCGTGTTTCGAAAAAATATTGCTTTTTAATTTTTCAAGTGTTGCATGCCAGTATTTTTAAAGGTGAGACAATTATTTATATTTTTTTATTTGTGATGTTAATTAAAAAATAAATATTTTAAGTCTTTTTACGGAAGACTTTACAGCAAACTCAATTTTACTTATAATTAACCATTAATTTGGATTTTTAAAACATTACCATCTATTTTATAGGAAAAATACATGCGTCTGTTATCTGTCGTTAATATTTTGTCTGTGGTCTGAAAAATTAAAAAAAAAATTAAGCACTTAATTTTAATACATTAACTATTTTTGAATTGTAGAATTAAGAGCAGTATGCCGAGCACCCAAAAAAATATTAATCGAATTTTGTGCTTTCTTAATGAAAAGATGATTTCAAATCGATTATTCTACATTCGTGGACGTTACCGTTTTGACGATAATCGATTAAGAAATCGTTTTACGCACGTTTCCGCGAAAGTGTCAGGCGATTATGGCTACGGACGTAGAAAGTGATAATTTTGGTGCATTGTTTCCGACTAATCTGTTCCTGTTCCACTTAAATATAGGTTTAATAACTAACTCACCAAATAAAGAGTTGCGTGTAAGTCGCTGCATGTTAACAAAAGTGCCGATTCTAACATCGTAAATTTTACGTACTTTAAACAAAAAACGCTGAAGGAAAAATTCTATTTCCTCATTTTGTAGCATCACAGACTTAAAAAATCTTTAGCTATTTTTCATGATGATACTCGAATGGTAAATTCGAACCTACACTTTGTTTCTCAATTCGTACCTCTGTGCTATTGTGAAATTAAAAAATCTAAGAATTATCACACGAAATCTGAATTCAAAAGTCCAATGTAACAAAATAAACGCCAATTCAGTAACTGAAATATTTATATTAATAATTAATTAATTAACGGCTGTTTTTTTTGGTTTAATAATAATCAATTTTAATCTATAAAGTTCATTGGAATATTAAAATTATTATTATCTATCGTATAATATATAGTCTGATTGCTTGTAATAAATGCATCATTAAAGGCTGCTATATCAAAGTTGTGTGTCCTGTATTGTAATGCTGGAGCAGACTAATATGCGGTTTATGCGCTGTTCTCCATTGTATATCGAGTTCTATTAATACTTGTCCTTCTATAAGTTATCGATTAGGAAAATCAATATAACCGTTTATAAATTACTAATAATACTGGAAGTGTAAAGTTAGGTTAGGTAAGGTTAGCTGGAGAGTGTCGGTGGCTCAGAAATCAAGCCCTTGACTTACAATCTGCAGGTCCTGGGTTCGAATCCCGCTATTTACCAATGTGTTTTTCGATTTCCGATGTACATATATACATTTATCCGACGTTCTTACGGTGAAGGATAACATCACGATGCAAACTGCACATATCTGAGAAGAAATTCAAAGATATGTGTGAAGTCAACCAACCCGCACTTGGCCAGCGTGGTTGACTATTGGCTAATCACCCCTAACTTAGGGTAGGCTCCGAGCCATTCGGTGGGGACGTATAGTTAGCTGATGATGATGAGGTTAGCTGGGGCCGGACTTGGCACAAAATCATTAATAATTTAATCGTAATAATGATGAATTATTTTATCTTTCCAATTTTTTTATAAGTTACTATTCAAATCAAATCATTTACAAGGAAAACTAAGATTACGTTAATGCCATGTGGTACAAGTTTTTTCATAAAAATCCGTGTAATTAAATTATGTACACGTTATGTAAATACACGGTTGTTTATGCATGCATGCATGAAAATTTGAAATTATGTCTTCGTTACAGTTCATTGGTACATTACAATAACAAAACTAAAAAAAAATTATTCGCCAATTAACAAAAATAAATGAATAGAAAATTAAAAGAGATTCTTCATCATCATCAGTTCACTAAACGTCCCCACCGAGGCTCTGGGAGCCTACCGTAAGTTGGGGGTGATTAGGCCATCAAGCACGCTGGAACAATGCGGGTTGGTTGACTTCACACATATCTTTGAATTTCTTCTCAGATATGTGCAGGTTGCATCACGATGTTTTCCTTCACCGCAAGAACGTCGGATAAATGTATAATACTATGTAAATCAAAAATGGAAAAACACATTGCTATGAGCCACTGACGCTTACCACGCAAAAGAGATTCTTAAATTTTGTAATTAATTAACTTTAAAAAAAAATTATTATTCACATTTTTAAATCGAAACAATACTGCTGTAACTACATATAAGGGTTTGTTTGTAGCATCCGACCATAATTTCCTAGATGCTTAGAACCTATATTAGGTATCATTAAATCCTACTTTACTTAGTAAAGCATCGTATGTTGTATACCTGTTTTTACGACGAGCCTCTACAATTGCGATTATGGGTAAATTAGATGAGAACTATATTTTTATGTTAATCTAAAAAGTGAGCGTTGTAGAGTTTTTATTTTATGCCAGCTACTATTTAGCCTTATCTTGGAACTCATGAAGCAGGGTATAAGTAGACCTATATTAATTACAGTCTATATAGCTATTTATAAATAATTTCCAGCCAGCTTTACTGATAAAAAATATACAAACTTTTTGTACATTTAAATTTAAGGGACGAAGTTATTCACTGCATTTATGATTTAAATTAAGATCTTGTCTAGTTTTTTTTTTATTTTATTTATAAACATAATAAAGGAGACATTTCTGTCGACGATTACTTAGCTTTTTTACATTTCAAGAAAGTAATAGTATAGCAAATTGACATTTTACATGCTTCTACAATTCGCTATTTATTTATAGAGATAACAATAAATTTATTTTTCTCAATTTCATAGTATTTAATCAATTCTTTAACTTTTAAGTAGAGACAGGAGAAATAATAAAAGAAATAATTTTAATTTTCTTTTGGATTAGTTCCTCGTTGAAAGTTTAATCATTTGAAAAGCAATTCCAGAAATTCTTTGACGTTTATGTAGTGCGGAACGGTTGAATTGGCTTAAGTAGTTCCTAACGCAAATCATACAGAGGAGTTTGACCTTTAAGTTATAGTGATAAAGGTCAAAGTTCTAAAACAAGATAGTCGCACAAGTGTCGATGTTATTACTAAGTGTGAAGTGAGTACGTGATTGAATCTTCCAAGTCCGAGACATTATTAGAATACAATTTACGTTTATTCGTATGATTCAATGTTGCAGTACTTTCTTTTATCTTTATAAATGGACTCAAAGAAATAAGACATTGTTGGTAATAGAAGCTAGATTGAGTTTATTTATTTTTGATTTCAAGATTTTGAATTTAAAAAAACGACAATATCGGTTATGTTATTTGTAACTAACTGTTACACAGACTTAAAAAAAAAACTTTATAAGTAACCTATGTGTTCCGTCAAACTATGTTCGACATCTGTGCCAGATTTCATCAAATTATAGGATGAAAACAAATAATTTATATGTTCGATAACTTAGGAACGATGTTATTCTTATGTTACGAAAATGTTAATACTCATACCTAAAACGCTTATTGTTTAAGTATATATATTTCATCATCAGCTCACTATACGTCTCACTGAGGAAGCCTACCCTAAGCTAGGGGCGATTAGGCTATAGTCAACAACGCTGACCCGGTGCGGGTTGGATTTAAGTGACATAAATTTTACTATTAATGACATATCTAAAAATATAAACAATATCTGTATGCAGACAGCAGACATAGTTCACACGAGTAATCGAATGAAAGTCGATACGTAATTGCCCTAAATCGTCCGGCGCGACGGCGGCTAGCGGCAGCGACACTCGCAATAATAAATTGCCAAAATCACCATCTGAATTATTCAAGCACGCAATCTTGTCTACCGATTGACTACTATATCTTTATTTTGTACGACCACGGATATAAAATGAAGGTTTCAATGTTTGTTAGGGACGTTTTCTTGATATTTGCTTACAACAATGATAGAATTACTTTCCCAATAATTTTAATAGAAGAGTTTCTAAAATTAAAATCCTTACGTAAAACATATTGTCATCTCTGTTTTATCAAACATAATAAGAGGGACAACGATGTGTTTTAAATAAAATTTTATGTCTCAGAAATCAACAATTCTAGGCTTAAAAATAGATAAAATTATTGTGTTTCTTTCTTAGTTTGAGATGTTTCTTTACTGACACGAAATACGCCTCTGAAAATCAATTTTAAGTAAGTAATTTTTATTCAAGTTCAGTCAATACTATTTTTGTTTAATTACTAGCATATTATTTATTTATAAATATCGATGAATATTTTGATTTAATTAATTTAACTCTCATGTTTACAAAAACTCTGTATGTGTCCTAATTTCACGCACGGAAATCCTAAATCAAACGGTGGATCAGAAACGGGTTTTTATTCACAATAATCATGTTATTATTTCATTTTCTTATAAGTATTGTTAAATCACACGAATACTTTCGCTGAGTAAATTATGACTTTATAATGTACGACAGTTGACGTTTTAATGTGACATTTGACCGCCATTAAAATTTATTCTTTGGATCACGCACCGATCTTACCAATCGTAGTAAGATTTACACATAGAGTTTAAGATACATCATATTCAAATAACGATAATAAACATAGGTGTAACAAAGTAAGCATAAGTATAAGGAATTAATTTATTAAGTACTAGACGTCGTCCACGACTCCGTCAACACGGAATTACAAAAAGACTTAATGAGTAGCCTATGTGCTCTTCCAGGCTAAGTTCTACATCTGTGCCAAATTTCATCACGATCCGTTTAGCCGTTCCAGTGATACCTTCTAACAAACATTCATCCATCCAAACATTCGCATTTATAATATTAGTTAGATTAAATTGTTAGATGAAATTTGTCGTTGTAAAACAGGCAACAAGTTTGTAGGATATCAAGTCGATATGTTTTGTTTTTATTTATAAATCAAATTATAAAATTCATGTAACGTTACAGGTTAATTAATAATAAATGATAATAATTTTTGACACATAATTAGCAATCATTTATTTAAATAATTTTAATAAAAGTATGTCAAAATTTTGTTTAAATAATTCAATGAAATGAGTTCGTTGTCTCAACAAATTATAATTAATTTCAAGGCATAATTTAAATACAGAACATAATTATTGATGCGGAATTTTAATTTATTTAATAAATATATATTATATGTTATACGTAATGCGGGACAAAAAGGAAAAGTTGTACTGTTTGAGATTAACTTATGTAATAAATGAAAGTAACGGTATTTTGTTATTAAATTCGATAACATTATGAATAAATCCATTTACTACATTACGTTGCTTTTAACGAATAAGAAATTCCTTTCTTCTTAACGACGTTATCGAATATTAAAGTTGTTGTTACTATGACTAAGAAACAAATATTTAACACTGTTCCGAGACTCCGTCCGTGCGGAATTTAAAATAACTTAATTATTAGCCCATATGTTCTTCCGGACTATGTTCTACTGTCCCTGTAGCCGTTCTGGAGATACCTTGTGTTAGAAAGAAAATCCGATACTGTGCCGGTGTACTGGCGCAACACTAGTCTCACTAAAATGTCGACGTTTATGTCAACTCACTAATCATTCTGACACTTGAATTTGTAACCATCCATCCGCGGCAAAGGATTCTAAATAATTTATATATATATATATATATAAAAGAAAGTCGTGTTAGTTACACTATTTATAACTCAAGAACGGCTTTACCGATATGGCTGAAAATTGGTGAGGAGGTAACTGAGAGCCAGGAGACGGACATAGGATACTATTTACTCTTTTTTTCCGATTTTTTTTTTAACTTACTAATATTATAAATGCGAATGTTTAGATGGATGTAATGTGCATGGATGGATGGGTGTTTGAAGCCAGAACGGCTGAACGGATCTCCATTAAATTACGGAACACATAGGCTACACTAATTAAGTTCCTTATATATACACGCGGACGGAGTCGCGGGCGATAGCTACTATAAAGGGAATTTAATAAAAAGGACTTTAATTCATAAAATATTTTTAGCCGAGTCCATTTTGAGATTAAATCTTATATTGAAAAAAAATCTTTTAAACATAAGACTGGATTACGTGCAACGATCTCATAATAACTAGGCTAGCCTTGGACCCGGGATAGTTTACGCCATTTAAATGGAGCCAAGAAGCCGTTGAAACAAGTTGTGCGATGCTGAATTCTATCTAGTTAGCACAAATTGAAACCAGCGCTTTGTTTTAAATGCTACTGAACCTGTTGAACTCTATCATTACGGTCTTTTTGTGACAATATTTTTATCGATAATCTCCTGCAGTTTTATTATCAATTTTCAAGCTGTAATGGTCAAGCTGCACGTACTGAGCTATTTTATTTAAAGAATTGAATTTCGTGAAATTATTCGAAATAAAAAAAAGCTGTATGTTTTCCAGATTATGAAAAAAATCGAGGAAGAGCTTGCACGGAATGCAGTGTCGTTTTACTAATCTTTTTAGATTAGTAACACATTAAGTAAAATGTTATAAAATCACACAGTATTCAACAAATTATATTTTCAGCAACATTATATCATCTTAATTACCGTAGGTTTCTGAGGCTAAAATCTGTATATAAAACATCCATATCTTTTATTTTGACAAAACAGAGATAACAGTAAGTTTTAATCGGGAATTTTGGTATCAGAAACCTACGGTTACTTGTTTTATTATTTCTCAATACCGGTGGCAAGTAAAACAAATAGGAAGATCTCACGTTCTTTACGTAATGAATGCTTTAATCGCAAATGGCACTCAATGATATAGATAGTGACTTTCTAACGTGCAATATTAAGTTAATAACCGAGCTATGGTGACGTGGGATACATTAATAACCTATAATAACGTTCAAGTTAATAAGCCGAGTGTATCTTATCAATGAGAATATATATTTGATGATTACTGTTGATTATCGTGAGTTTTTATTGATGAAACGTATTTATAAAAATTCTTTGAAAATAAAAAAGATTATTTAGGCTGCGAAAACTGAAGGATATAGTGTCTATATATCTTTAAAGTGCAGCTGATTTTTTTAAATATAATATTTTTAAATTTTTTTTTCAGCTATGACCACAGATAATTTGAGTAACAAGTTTTTATAAGATGACGTGAATAAAGTAGCTTTTACTGAACTTTATGTAGTCTGTATTTTAATGGCCCTGTAGTAATCGTTGTAAATATTCTCCCATGGGAGGGGATAAGAGTCATTCTTCATATAAATCTATGATACACTGGAAAATAACCTCTTACGATGCTTAATTTGTGGGAAAGATCTTCGAAAGGATACGATAATGGTCGATGCTTTACTTTTTTCAATTAACCACAACAAGAATAACGGCCAGTCTGTTATCATGGCACATCGCGCTTTACCGTCATAATAGGTCTTTGGATAGGGTTGTTACTCCCTCAAAATTTTCTAGAGTTTTTCGATAATGGTTCAAGAGAGTACGTAGTTCTTTTCTTCATCTGTTAAGGGTTGACAAAATTGGTCGTTATTTTTGTTTTTTACTAGTTGTTGGGGTGTACATTTCTTAAAAGTTAGCAGCCCTGTAAGTGGCGCCTAACCGGTCATTAATACCGCTGTAAAAACAATATAAAATTACATACAAAATGCATAATTGTTCAAACTCGATCGCTACCGGCGCATAATTTGTTCTCGTTTACTACAATATAAAAGTACCGTTATATTATCGTAATAATAATAGGTTTAAGGTGTTGGTTATACGTTTACGAAACAATGCACACGTTCATACGTGAATTGGATATATAATTGAAAACTATTTAACTCTCCTCACATTGTTTACTTTGGATTCCTAAGCTGTATAATTTTAGTGTTTCTATTAACAAGTATTGAAATTTTGATATTTATTTTTAAAGGTAAAATTATACATAAAACGCCTTAACTAACAGATGCGTTCAAATGTCCGTATCAAAAACAATATCACAAACTGGATGTAATCTAAAAATTCAATTCTTAATACAATTGAATTAAAATCAAATTTTAATATTTTAATATTAAATTTTAATTTTTAATTAAACTAACATTTTTTTTAGAAATTGCATTCATCGATTCAACACAGTACATAAGTAAATAAGATAAACAAAGTTTTTCTTTCCTATCCTAAAGATGTAGAAATTTCATCAGAATTGAAGCAGTAGTCCGAAATTGATGATTAAAAAGTAATTACGCGGTGGGTTTCTAAGATCACAATCCCATTTTAAAACACGATATGTTTTATACAAAGATTGCAGTAAGCTATGTATTATAGAAATTGTATTCGTGAACTGTGTATTGAGTACGGCCATATCTGTTCGATAGAGTCATTTATAATAGGAATTTACGTTGTTCGATTCCACTTGAATTACGATTCGAGTGAACTGTTACTTGTATTTGATCAGAATACGTATTCGATGAATTTTAATTAAGTTGTTATACTTTTTAATTCTGATATTGGAGAAATGTAACGATTTTATTCCAAAAATCTTTGTTAATATTTTAATTTTAAAATGTTCTGTCTTATGCATTTATTTTAGATGTACAAAAATTGTACTAAATTATAAAAGTAAGCTTATATTATCATACTTTATTCATCAAAAAAGTAAAAAAAAAAGAAAAAAGTTAAGCTAAAATTATTTTCATTCACGACTATACTATCAAACTTCGTCGTTGTATTCGTAACCAAGTTAGGGGTGACTAGGTTGGTCAACTAAGCTGGCCCAGTACGGGTTGGTTAACTTTACACATATCTTTGAAAATGTGCATATGAAATTCGAAAATCGATAATCACGTTGGTACAAGGGGATCGAACACTGTTGCATAGATTTCGGTCCGGTCCGGTCGAACGCTTAACAATAGCATATTGACAAGTTGAACGTGCTTGTTTAGCGTGTGTAATGAGTATCTTACATTGTATCAAGGTCACACGATTGACTGGAGACAATTTTATAGGAAATTCATTAAAACAAAATACTGTTACATTACTTGCCTACATCTGGAAGAGACGGCCGCGTGTGAACTGGAAATTAAAATATCCGTAACGCGGCGTACGTGAAGCGCCTCGTTGAGTAAGTAACTGTCCGCGCCGACTAGGTTTGATGGCCATTACACGAACGCCTTTATGTTAATTCGTCTTGGGAGATTTACATCCTTTAACTTCCGTAATCCTTTATTTTATTCCTTCTCATGCTGAAGTATTACTGATTTAAGCAGATATTTTAGCGACTGACAAGTTTACTCGCAATCATTTTAAAGACACAGTTGTTTTTTGGATTGTATTTATTTTTGGAGTGTTGTGTAACTGATTGGTCTGACCTATTGTTATTTTTAACTGTTTTTTTAATGTAAATTAAAATAATAATTTAAAAAATACAACTTACTGTATTTATATTTAAGTATTAAAAAAATAATGACTATTTGCTAAATCTTTTCCTCTTATATATAACCTTTGTTAATTTATTTATTGTAAAAAAAAATGTCCAAATATTGTTTAATGTCAAACTGTATTTTGGAAAACCACACAACCTTGTCGCATGTACGTTCTACATTTTAATTACGGAGATTACGATGTAAATTATTTCCTTGCTTATGTTTGTTTCGATTAAACGCTGTGCAAATGTTAACCCAATTAAATACATTTTAAAACATACTTTCAACATTAAAACTGCATTCCGATAACACCCTTTATATCTGAGAAACCTCTTTCTTTTAAAAGCGTAAATATAAAATGGACAATTAATGAAAGAAAGATAAAATATGATAACGAACATACTTATACGATATAAAAGGTACCTCTAACCTACAAATATTCTTTGTATAAGAAGTAAAATATTTCACATGACCTATTCATCTGTATCTTACTAATATTATAAATGCGAAAGTTAAGATGGATGTTTGTTAAAAGGTCTTTCCCGAGCATCTAAGTTTTTTATAATTCGCGCAGACGGATTCGCGGGTAAAAGATATATAGTATAATTCAAAGAGAAGCGCCATTCGAACATATCTTACGAAAGAATCCCTGATGAGAGTAATGATTATTTAACTGTTTTTCTTTTAATTTATCTGTATTTTCCTTTATTTATTTTATTTATCTAACTGTTTTGTGTATCGCCGTTCAGATTCTAATTTCGGGAACGTATACGTAATAAATATTCAACGCTATCGGTTCAGTTACGCCGTGGGAACGGACAACTGTGGAGAATGCAGACGAAAATTACAAGCTCATTTGCAAACTGAGATCCGCAAAAACGGATTTAATTCTAGATAATTCGATACAATTCCGATGTGTCCGTTGTTAAAAATTTGCAAGGTCAATTTCGTGCAATGTATAAATGTGGTGTTACATTTTGAAATTACTGACCTAAAGAGAAATACCGATTATTTAAATCCTTTAACTTGTATAAGTTAAAGTAATAAGTTTGAATGTTTAAAGTTTGTATGGATTGTATGAAAGAGGATATTCGTAAGAAGAGGGTGGATTCAAAATTGAGAGGAGTACATACTGTGCCGACCCTCCGTAGGGATAAGGGCAGGTTGATGATGACTCTTATAATTTTATCCTCTCACCTACCATTCTGTTATCAAAAGTCATAGATGATAGGTATTTCTAGAATGGCTTGATGGATTACGATGAATGGCATAGTCAGACATAGTCTGGAAGAACACATAGGCTACTAATTATAATTTTTTAATTAGGCTCTAGTTTTCATTATAAAACCTATAGGTCCTACAACACATCTTTATTTGTGTTATATCCTTAAAATGTTACTTTTAACATTTAAAATATTACCTATTTTATTGTTCTACGTCATATTAAACTTCAAATTTGAAGAATATCACGCAGCGTGAAATTTATAAACGCACAAAATCGTACATATGACACGACCGTTTAAATTGAGGTTAGCAAAACAAAAGCAGTTATTGTAGACTAATGCTCTTTGTGCGTTAAACAAACATATATATTTTTTTTACATTAATGCGAATATTATACCAAATAAAACAATTTATATGAACTTTATAGCGTTTATTTTAATTATTTTACATTCATGACGTCACGATGACCTCGAAAGCTTCTCGAAAGTAAAGTAATTTAACTGTTAAATAAACAATAATTAATTTAATTTTAAAATTAAATGAAGTCCATTGACCGTGACTTTTGGATGAATACAAATATTGATATAAATACGATAATACCTTCCAATTTAAAATTGGTCAAACTGCTTAGACTACGTTACGTCAAATCGGAAGACATACATTTTAATATTTTTTACATTGGTAGAGCCCGCAACAATATTTAAAAATAAATAAATAAATATGCTGCCTATTAACCAAAAACAAGAATTTACAATGGATATAAAAACGAGGAAATAAAAAAAAACACAGTTCTTAGCTAATAGAAGAGAATCAGCCTCCATCTTTTACAGCAGGCTGCGCTGGTTTTTACCCTTACGTTAAGTTTATTTAAACAGACGTACAATCACACACAAAAGTATTAGACCATGATGATGTACATATGAAGCGACTGTACACGTGTACACTTACGTACAAAAGTTGATACAAGGATTTTAAGAAAAGTACAGTTAAAAACAATGGTTACTGTTAACCGAGGCGTAAGAGACGGAGCCGTCACAGTATAATGAGCGTGTTTAAACAAAAAGTTTGTCGAACCTCTTTCGTTGGGATAAAAATATTGCTTCTTCAATTTTAATTATCTGTACACTGCGTGAATAAATGGCTATTGACTGGCCATGTAAACGGTTATGTAACTATAAGATAATTTATGAATTATTGTCGAAAAATTAAAAATGAAAAGGACTTGAAAGACGGTAAAATAAATTAAAAAATAAATGAATAGGAAATATTGAGATTAAATTTTCGATTAAAGATTTATTTGTTTTATTAAAAAAAAAATATTTATTTAAAGACTTGTATAAAATTTGGAAAAATAAGATTGTATAGTGTTAATAAAACTGTATAAGTCGATTTGTGAAAACCTAACAGGAATAATAAAATAAACTCCTCCTAATCAATAAATATAACAACACAAACCTAAAGGATTTCGTGACTAGTACTTCTAATTGGCGCTAACATAAAGGAAGTGAGGGATAAATTTTACATTATTGATGCAAGTTTAATTTAAACTAGACTTAACGATTGCGATGAACGCTGTCACGAAGTTGAGTCGTGCAACGGACTGATACAATTTCAGTAATAAACTGGAAATGTAATGAAAACTACATAATTAAGACCTTGATGACTTGATAGCATTTAGTAGCTTTACTGACTTAACTTTAACTTAGTTACCTAAGTTAACTTAGTTTTTATATGAAAACGGTAGCGACTTTTATGAAGAAGACATTAAACTTGTAGAAGACATTTTGAATTTATTATAAAGCAAACATAATGGTTTAATTTTTAATATTGTTTTGTTACGTGTGTACAAAACATGTTTTTATATAATTACATATAAGCGGGAGCGTCGGTGGCTCAGTGGTCACTTGACTTGCAATCTGCAGGTCCTGGGTTCGAATCCCACTATGTACCAATGTATTTTTCGAGTTTCATATTTACATTTATCCGACGTTCTTACGGTGAAGTAATACATCGTGATGCAACCTGCACATATCAGAGAAGAAATTCAAAGATATATATGAAGTCAACCAACCCGCACTTGGTCAGCGTGGTTTACTATGGCCTAGTCACCCCTACCTTAGGGTAGGCTCCGAGCCTCTCAGTGGTGACGTATAGTGAGCTGATGATGATATATAAGCGTATATATCTTTCTTTATCATGTTATTTATCTTTAACATTTAAGTAAAACGCTTTGACAGATTTACAAATTATCTAGTTAACATGTTATAATGTCGTGTTAATTAAATCTCATAAACGATAATTACTTTTAATGATGACCGTTTATTAATCACTAATTGGACGTCCATAACGCAATTAATAAGTGTCTTGTGAAGCCTTTTTAAGGCTGACTTATCGTTGGTTTCTGATACCAAAAGACATGTATAAAACATCTTATTATCTCTGTTATGTCAATGAGTGAATACGATGTTTTATACGAAGATTTTGGTCTCAGAAACCAACAATAAATGGTACTTGCCATATCTAGATCAATGTTACCTTAAAAAATATGTCAACACTAAGAAAATATTATCAACTGGTTACATACAAGTCGACTTGTTCGACACTTATCGTTTTTAAATAAAGAATTTAAGTTCAATCAAATTATCTTGAAAAGATGTTTTAAAGCGAGTTTTTAGCTATTTAAAGAGACGTAATTTTTATCTGATCAAGAAATTATTTCTATTCGTGTACACGGCTAGGATCGCAATGCTTATAACAAATAAAGGAAGAAGTTTATGCGATTTATCAATTATTAGAGCCAGGTGTGTATTATAGGTTCGAGTATTTTACTCGTGCAAATAAAATGTTGCAAGTTTTGTTTATTAAATGGCGACAGGTTTGGTGTTAAGTTATTGACTTAAACAGTTTATTGGTATTTGTTTTTATTAATTTTATATTCATCGGGTAAAATCATCAACGGCTCTAGATAAAATGCATTCCTTAACGAACTTCGAAAATTAAAAAAAATTACAATAACTTCGATAAGTCACGTGATTGTCGCGCGTCAGTTTCATACATTTTTGTAATTCGTTATTGAATAGAGACCCGCTGATGTGTTGTCTTACTATGAATTTATTTAACTCACAATCCCATTCCCTTTTGCACAAGTTGCTTTCTTTGGCTATAGTCAACTTTAATCTTGCTAATATTATAAAACGGCTGAACGGATCTTGATGAAATTTGGCAAACATATAGAACAAGTCTGGAAGAACACATAGACTACTTATTAAGTTTTAATTCCGCGCGGACGGACAATAGATAAAAAAAATATATTTAACAAATCTGTCATCTCAGCACACTGTATTTATACAAAATCATTTACTAACTTCAACCTCACCGTATTTATTTATGCAGTACAGAATAATATTCTAATATTAAATCTTTATCGACTAACCATAAATACCCTGACTATATAGAAGTTATTTTAATAAGTACGATCGTGCTGTATAAATGTTATTGCAAGGGACAATTGAGATGTCTGAATAACATTCTGATGATTTATTTACACAAGTCATAGAGTAATCAGAGCGGTACTATACGGATGCTGTACTGACGAGTTTTGATGGTTATCATACCTTGAAACGTGCGAGACGGATTTGTGAAACACTCTGTACGTAAATATTAGTTTTCACTATAAGGACAGAGTAGGTAGGTAAAGTGTACTAAAGAATCATATAATGACTAAGCTATCTATACGTATAAATTAAATTTGAGCGTCTGTAATATCGAAATACGGTATATAAACCAAAAAAATCGTTTATAATTTTTGTCTGTTTGTTTGTTCCCGCTAATCTTTGAATTGGCCCCACCGATTTTGACGGGATTTTATTAGCAGGTAGCTAATGTAATAAGCAGTAACTAAGGCTACGTTTATTTTAGAAAAAATAAACTAATATTTTAGGAAAATAAGGTAATGTTGCAATATTCAAGTACTGTCCAGTACAGCGCGCGGCTTGAACAGTATTTCATGTGAAGAAATTCGCGGGCATAGCTAGTATAAAATAAGTCTTGCTTTGGATAAATGGTATTTTTTACGTAGCGCATGTATGCAGACATATGCAGACATGCAAGTAATAAATATGACAATCCGCTGTAATGCACCGGCTGATAACGCGATACTTCATGTAGTTTTATGATTATGTTCCGAGTTTTATATACGAGTATACATATTCACAAGAAGTTTTCTAATATAGTATGATGTAAAAATACGATACGCATGTGATAAAATTTACCCAATCAAATCAATTCTTCGAAGAAGATGGTCATATAAATATTTCTTTTATGGTGTATTTTGACAATTTATGGTTACTTATCTTTTTTAATTTTATAATCATAAGATGAGATCATAAGTCGTGTTGTCATAGATGGTATGGTATTTAAGTCATAATTCCATTCCTTCTTGCAAGCAGCTGTATATAATGTTATGAATCAGTTTTTTTAGTGTGTTTCTTAATATGCGTACATGAAATATTATAAATAATTATTATTTTCTTTTCTTTACAGTTGCTTTTAAATTATTTTAAAACTCTTTATGAGTAAAGCTTGTTAATTTATTTGCTAAACTCCAAGAACTGATTTAAGACATCTCGATAAATACAAAGCGACAAAGTAATAAATCCCGTCAGCACTCTGTCAACTTTCCTCGGTCACTATATTTGGTCGTTCCGTTAACTGCGTAATCTGATCCTCGAAGTGCGAGTATTCAAGTATCTCCTTTAAATGACATCGTTTCTTCAACCTACCAAGTTCGTTAAAGGCACTTAATTAATTTTTTCATACAAGAAACACTTTTTTAATTGATGAACGAAAACACTTTTCTTCGTGATTATACTCAAGACGCATTTTAGTGACCACGATATTTAAAAAAAATTGATTTGATAGCTAGTATTGTAAAAGATTTTCTTCTTTATTTGTTCAGTTTATCATTTCCTAATTATGTTAATAATTCGGAAAAACCACAACAAACAAATGGAAATAACATGTAGGAAGTTACAATACTATTTCCAAGTAATAAATTCGATTAACATTATTCTGTATTTTATGTAGAGTTACAAACCGCGTGCTATGTCTATATTAATTTAAAAGAAAACGCACAAAAAATGTACCATCGTGACTTTTAAATGGTCATTAATTTCGCATCGTCGTTGTTTTTTTATAAACTCATAGCGCATTAACGGTTGCGCTCGTCCACATTATGTCGAGTGCGTCTTTAAAACGATTTAACGCACTCAACTAATGTTCTCTTCATTATTTCATCGAGTCTAATTGTTTGCAAACATGCGAACAACTCTACAATACGTTTGTCTGCCACTTCGCGTTGTTTCAAGATGATTTTTTTGCAACGCAAATTACTGAGCACCGAGACCTAATTGGACAATGGGCACTTTAAAAACAGCTATAGTGACAAATGATAAGTGGGTACAACTTGACCGCAAATTATAAATATTTACTTGACTTAGAATGGGTAACGGGTAAACATACCCGTTTGGAATGGATACTTAAAGATTGACTTCTAGGATATCTATAACAAGGCGTTTGAAACTGTATCAAGTATTGAATAGAAAGTTTAAAATATACCGTCTCGTTATAAACTGAAATATTGTTTCTCACGGTCGAGAGATGGTGGTTTTGAGAGAATCGTAAATAGGACTGATATTAAACTGATATAAAAACGGCTAAACACTCATGTAGTCATGTGTCTGGTGGCGGCTCCGACTAGTTTCGAGCCCATCGGGTGTGAGTGATAGGCTGCGTCCGCGAAATAATACCAGTACCACTCATCCTGATAAAGAGCCCCCGATGGGCTCGAAACTTGATGGTGCCGCCACCGGACGAATATACGTGAGTGTTTAGCCGTTTTATATCAGTTTAGTATAACGTCACACGAAAGTTTGAATAATTTAGGATATTAAATTCGTGTGCGAATATCTATCATCTTCATGTTCATCATAATACATATCAGTTGCACAGTTATGTTTGAACCTCACGTGAAACGAGGTAAGGATTGCACGCGACTGTAAAAAGAGATGTTGAGATAAAAACTATCGAAGTTAGAAATCTATAATGCGATAATTGAAATTGTCGAGGTGACATCGAGTAGATATAGTGCATCGGAATTTATTATCAGTAATTTTATCACTTTGTGATAACATCACTGTACAAATCATCATTATCATCAGCTCACTATATAGTGAGGACATATGTCCCCACTGAGGGGCTCGGGGCCTACCCTAAGTTAGGGGTGACAAAATATTTCATGATATTAGAGAATGAAGAACTGATTTAACTTTATTTTAATAATTTTGGTTTGTTGGATAAAAAAGGGTTCTATCATATCTATAGTAATATAATTTATTAAGTTATACGCGTACAAGTTAAAAGAAAGCATATTAAATATCTCAATTAAATTGTCACATTGTATTTATTTTATAATATAAAATTACATGATATGTGTGTTTACATGTCCATATTGTTTGACGAGAAATTATATTATTCAAATGCAGACTAATCACCATATTGCAACGAAGATGACAGGCGCAGCGGCCATCGGAGCCTTTAATAGTGGGAAGAGAATTACGGCCGGGGGCAAGACTAATATAGATTCTTTAGATAGCGCCCGTATCTTAAAATATAAATTACTAGGTGTCACCCTCGACTTTGTCCTCGTGTAATAAAAAAGCGAATTGGCCTTTGGGCTATTCTAGACTGTTATCTATTTGAATCCAAAATAAACCCATATTCCTTTAGCCTTTCTGAAGTTCTTTTTCGTGTTTTTATTTTCCTCGTCTAAAAAAGTCTCAAATCTATGAATCGAAAGTTACTAAATATAATTTTTTCTTTTGTAATAATTTTTACTAACTAAATAGCGTGGTTTCGAAAGTAGACCGATTTTATAGGATTTTTTTTTTGTAACATTAGGATAATCATGCCTCGCTTCGTGCCTCAACTAATAAAGCACAGAATTACCGACTTTCTTTCTGACAGCAGACTAACCATTCACTTTCCGAATAGGTTTTTTTCTGAAAACTATGAATTAGTTTCGTCTGCGGTCTAGACGTCTATGGTCTAGATATAGGCAATCTAATATAGATCAGAACGGACTTATGAATTTTTACATTAATTAAATAGTATCTAGAACAAGTTCTGTTACTTGTTATTATACTTCTTATAATATTCAATTACATTTGCACGATATTGAAAGTAGATAAATATTTTTATTAAGAGGAAATATTCTCTTTCTCAGCGTTCCCTCCTCCGACGACTAAAGGTAGGCAATGCATCTACAATTTCGGATGATGAATCTAGATGGCCGCTTGCTCATTGTCCAATCAATAATACAAAAAAAAGTTACTCAAAATGTTCAATACAACACCATACAGCGACCTATAGAAGATAAAATCTAGATGTATTTTTGTATTCCAAACTACGCTTTGAGTAACATAAACTTACGTCCTTCTAGTAATTATACTACTGTAACAGCTATCATTTCTTTAATCAACATTAGCTGTCGCTCGCGACTCTTCGAAACTTGGTAAGTAGACTGTGTTCTGCCAGACTATGTTCTACATCTGTGGCAAATTTCATCAAGATCCGTTGAGTCGTTCCAGAGATACCTTCAAACAAACATCCATTCAACCGTTTAAACATTCGCACTTATAATATTAGTAAGATAATATGAAAGCTTAATAGAACTAATTAGATACGTTTTCACACTCAACTCATTTTCCCCTCTTAACTATATCAATTGCCAGTTAATTTGCTGTAATGCAATAAGTATATTAACATCATGTCGAACAGTAAATTGTGCATTACTGAGAGAGTTACTTTCACTCTTAATGAAAAAAAGACCGCATATATAGTTCAGTGGTTTGACTGCGTGGCCTTCACGCATCAAATTATAAACATGATTGTTTTGCTGTTGTTTTTTTTTATATTTTAAGGTGGCAAACAAGCAAGCGGCCACCTAAAGCCAATATAGCGAAGCGACCGCTGCCCATAGATGTTTATAATTGCGAATGTTTTGCTTACAATTAGACAGAGGATGAGACACATCAGAAGATTTCCCCTTGTCCTTTCTATCCTTATACACAAGAAAAGGGAGGGAAGGGAAAGGGGACTAAAATTAGGCGGGCGGAATTACGATAACTTTTATTCACAATTAATTACGTTTAGTTTATTTTTAACGCTGAAATATTTGGACAATATAGGTTTATTATAACAGATTTTCTTCCGATATGAACGTTGTTTTTAGTTATTGTATTAGTAATTACTCAAACGAGGATGATAGCGCTATTCTATCTCTTAATTTACATTGAAAATTTCAGGAATAACGGGAGTATTATTGCTCTAACAAAAATGTACCCGGATAGCTTTGCCTGGTATTTTGAAATCATCGTAATTATCGGATAACTAGTACATTTATGGACACTTGGCTTGACTGCTTGACGTCCAATTATATGACGGCAATTATACCTTTACAACGCAATTAATAATGTTTGTTTATAAAATCCACAGTGCGAATGTTAAGTTTCGATTAGTTATAACTTACTAATCTTATTACTATTATAAATGCGAATGTTTAGATGGTTCAATGGATGTTTGTTTGAAGATAACACTTAGGCTAATCAAAATGTTTTTTTTTAATTCCGCGCGGACAGAGTCGCGGGCGACAGCTAGTTTTATAATAAATTTGTTTACTTAAAAACTTTAAATTGCTTAATAACACTGTTGAAAGCATTGGCCCTGACTTTTTTTGATACTTGTGTATGTTTATTTTGACGATCGTGAGATCTTTATACTTCTAGTAGATTTTAAGTCGCAAGTTAAGTAAATAAACTTAATCAATTTGTAACATCTATGTCTAACTGCACAATTAAGTCATAGAGGGAACACTCAAACACACACAGAGTGTATATTTTTATAAGAACTCTTAAAGTATACTTACATTTTATGACACTGAGTTGCAATAGTTTTGATTCTTAGATTTATATTAAGAGATGACAATTGAAATAATTCCACCATCATTTTTTAATAACTCTCATAATGAAGTTTCGGAGCCTACGCTGAGCTAGGGATGACTGGGTCAGTAAACTATGCTGGTCCTGTGCGGGTTGCTTGATTTCACACTTATCTTTGAATTTTTTCACCATTTTTTGCATCGTATGACGAAGTTTTTTTCAACGTTTAATGTCCATATTTATCAAAAAACACATTGGTACATGGTGAAAATCGAACCCATGGTCTGTAGATTACAAGTCAAGTGCTTAACACCTGAGCTACCTACACTCATTTAAAAGATGCTTTGCTTTGATGATGATTAACAAAACAAATAAATGGTTGAAAATAGAATTTTGTGTAGGTATAATTATTGTCTTGGTTATTTCATATACTTGTTAGTGTGGGCAGTACAGGATGTTGTATTATATGAATTACGCGCACTAAATAATGGTATAAACGCACGCCTTTCTCATATCCACCTCGCTTACACGTGTTAAACTAATAGCTTAGTAAATAATAGCTTAGTTTATATCTTGTTTCCGTCATATTACACCGAATTATTCGGTTTCTATTTAATAGGCTATTGTTAATTTTCTCTTATCTGTTACAGATCCAGAGATAAGCGTGAAGAAAGACAAGCTTACGCGTGAGTATACTTCTAATTAGCGTACTCTGTGTGAAGAACAGACAGGAACGTTTATTTCCTACCCATAGCAGTAAAACGTTTAAAGCTCACAATGCTATAAAACACATCTATAAGTACAAGATTATAGTTTCATTGGTGATAGTTTCCTGTACGATTTTATATAATTCTTTGTCTGTTAAATTTATTTACGTGAACGTAACCTTAACAATTAGTATGAACATTTGTTTGTTTTTGTAACCTTTAATTCAAAGTTAATTTAACGGATGCTTTATTAAACAATTCCTTGACCATGAGTACTAAGTACTAGAACGTTGGGCACTTAACGCGTTGAAATCCGGGAAATTAGTTCCAATGAATTGATTTTTAAATGTCACTTGTTATTGATTTATATCGGATGCTGTACTTTGTGATCTTTTTGTTGACGCCCTAGTGTTTCCTGTTTATGTATGAGTATAATTTAAATAAAAGAAATATTTTGACATTTTCATGTACTGTTGCAGACAGAAACTAGAATCATCGAGTTATTTGACATTATCGATTTTTATTTAATTTAATATTGAGTAAATAAAAACAAACACACGTTTACAGAAAGTATGACATTGATTATAATTGTATAGCTTAAGTGTGTAACTTTAAAAGAATTTCGTGATATCTTCACAGTGTAAATAAAAAAAAAATAACTTAATAAATAATTTAAGATTATTTCTATGTAATTTTATATACGTACATATGCATTACTAGCTGTCGCCCACGATTCCGTTCACGCGGAACTAAAAAATTAACTTAATAAACTTATGTCTTCATCCCGACTATGTTCTTAATCCATTGTACTGTTTTGGAGATACCTTAATCCATCTAAACATTCACGTTTATAATATTAGTAAGATATACTTTAGTTAGTAATTTCTAGAAAGTTCTTAGTAGTGTTACGTTTGAAGAATTTAATTATGCATAACCGGGATATTTCCATATTACAACTATTATCAGTTGAATCAAGATACATTTTATTTAAATACGTCGGCAGTGCTCTGTCCAGTTGGGACTACGAGATTTGTATTAGGATTTGTTTTGCATGTTTATACGGAATTACCATATGCGATTTTATCCGCTAGTGTTGGGTGAATCTTAATGAACGCTCACCGCTTAATATTCAACCGGAAAGTAGGAAATTATATGAGACATCGGCGAGATGGATAAAGGAATATTGTAGATGTTGATATGGATACATATTTATTATAATTTAAAAAAAGAAAACAAAGTTATTACTAAAATATTTTCATTTACGATAGAACTAGAGCGTCCGTGACTCAGGGGTCAAGCTTGACTTGAAATCTGCAGTCATGGGTTCGAATCATGCCAAGTACCAATGTGTTTTTCGATTTACGATTTACTTATGTACATTTATCCGACGTTCTTACAGGGAAGGAAAACATAGTGATGCAACCTGTACATATCTGAGAAGAAATTCAAAGATATGTGTGAAGTCAACCAACCCGCACTTGGAAAGCGTGGCTGACTATGGGCTAGTCACCCCTAACTTAGGGTAGACTCCGAGCCCCTCAGCGGGGACGTATAGTGAGCTGATGATGAAATGAATGATGAACAATAGAACTATGGTTATAAAAAAATTATACGTTTATTTTACCACTAGTAGTTGCACGGAATCAAAAAAAACTTAACGAAATTAATATATTTATATATAGCCTATAACACCTTGTACCTAACATAGTGTAGCTTTGCAACCGTCATTTTTTCAAATTAATGTTCTACTAGCTGTCGGCCGCGACCTCGTCCATGCTGAATTAAAAAAACTAAATGAGTTGTCTATGTTCTACATCTCTGCCAAATTTCATAAGGTTCTGGTGAGCCGTTCCGAAGATACCTTCAAACAAACATCCATCCATCCATCTTAATATTATAATAGTATGACAACTTGTTTACGTAATAAGAAACATTCTTATTTGCAGTAAAAACATAATTTCTTAAATGTTCATTTATTTTAATTTTTTGTATTTATTTAAAATGTAAATAGAAACTAAATTATACGTAGTTAAAAAGCATTCACTGAGCATAAACCGTGTAATAGTACCATCGCATCAATCAGAGTCGTGTCTCGCAATAGAGGAAATGGCTTTTTACGAGAACTTATTAATATACATAACAACGATATCTGTCTGTCTGTACGATATAACGAAATGACTATTAATTGGTGAAATATTTTATTTCATTATGTTAGTTAAATCAACAGTTTGTTGAGCAATATCATCGAAAACAGACACACGAAATACGCAAAGTGAACGCCCATTAGTCCAAATGCGACCATATTTCATAAACAATGATTGTTTTTTTTTACTACGAATAACTTTATTCTTCTTTTTCACATTTCTTTTAACTTTGTCTTACACGCTTTTCCGTTCGCGTTATTTCCTTAAAAAGGCGTACAAAGTTTCATCTATTAATATAAAAATGTCTTGCAATAGTAATTAAATGATTAGTTATTTTTTACATTGGTAACTGTTAAAAGTATTGAATTACTAGCTGTCGCGCGCGACTCCGTCCGCGAAAAATAAAAAAAAAGTACTTCATAAGTAGCTTATGTGTTCTTCCAGACTATGTTCTATATATAAGGCAAATTTCATCGAGATCCGTTCAACCATGGAGATACCTTCAAACAAACATCCATTCAAACATTCGCATTTATATTATAATAAGAAAGATATGAAATAAAAAATATTGGTTTCATTTATTTAGTTCTCAAGGAACTAATTTAAATGAATCATCAATATAATTTGTTTTTGTTAATACTAAAAGATTTATTTAGTTTTAACCGGTAACAGGATTTCTTTAATGATATCAATGGTTAATTGGAATTTTAAAACTTAATAATTCAACGATTTATTGATACGTTACTGTTTTTTTTATAGTTTTCTCAACGCAACAAAAAAATATTCGAACATTTTAAAAGTTGCTACAATTTTAATTATGAGTAACGAAATAAAAACTATAACAAGTTTTGTTTTGTTACTAATATTATAAATGCGAATGTTTGTATGGATGGATGAATGGATGGGTGAATGTTTGATAGAAGATATCTCCAGAATGGCTCCACAGATCTCGATTTTTGGTATGGATGTAGAACATAGTCTAGAAGACCCAAGGCTATTGATAATTTTTTTTTATATCGGACGGAGTCACGGGCGACGGCTAGTCCAAATATTGGTATGCTTAAGTTTAGCAATTAATATGTTGTTTAAAAGGAAGATCTATAGAGATATACTAAGAATTTGTTAGAGAATAATTTTCTATTTCTATATTCTAGTTTAAAAGAATAAATTAAACGCTTTTGATATATTACAACGCTGACAAGAATAAAATATTGCGTACAGTTTTAATTACTTTATCGTACTTACAAAATATAAATGAATAATGATAATTATGTGTGTTAAGTGATAATTTGTATTTAACGAACTGAATAAGACCGATGGCTTGTTATTTTTAAGGCTAATCGTCATGATCATAACGGTAAATAACCTAAAGGCTACGTTCCGTTTTACGTGCTCATAATTTTGATAGATGTTCTTAAAATATCATTTAAATATTATTTTTAAGTTGGTAGTGCTTCATAATGTTCCGTAACAAGCTCGCATGTGCATCTTGTTACTATTAGTTGACTTGAAAATTGATTACATTTGCCCTTGGCCACCATTTTGGATATTTTGGCGACATTTATTTTTATTAAGAAAATTAATGCATTATTTTTTGTAACAGCTATTATGGAAACCTATAGCAGGGTGTAAATTTAGTAAGTAGTAGTAACTTTAGTAATTTATTTATTTCTTTTTTAATTAAAAGTGTAAACAAAAAAGATGTGAATTTTATAGAAATAATATTGTTAATTTTTATTAATACTAATTATATTTTCTCTAAGAAAATGTTAGCATTTGTATTTATTAGATGGAAAAAAAAATAGGTTAAATAGAACCTTTTTTAATTTTAATACCTTAGTTAACCAATCATATTCCTGTTAACTGTTGAGTTATAATTTTACTTTGCTTTAATTTCTTAAAGTTATTAAAACTTAACATAACACTTAACATGCTTAAACATGTCGAAGACAATCTTTACAAGAAACCATTATCCAGCTAAGTTAGTATTGTGATACAAGTTAAAGGCTTCGCGGGCAAGTTACTATTGTGTGAAAATTGTAATGACTTCCCGGATGAACCTTTCCGTTGCCAACGAATGCGCAACAAGAATTTAAATTTACATATCAAAAGATACTAAATCTATCTTAACTTAACAAGTACATTAAGCGTATTCTTTAGAGTTAATTTTATCTAGTTTGTTGTCTTCATAATTTTCAATTAGTAGTTATTCAAATAAATAATTTCTAATTTTTGATTTCATATGTTCTTTAAAAGTTTATCCGTGCCTTGTCTTGATATAATTTTAATAAAAGACAGTCATGTTATTTCGATGTAATAAATCTTTCGAATGATTAAACAATTAATTGTTATATCATTTTAATAATTTATGAATAGTTAAATTCAAAATTTATGGCAGCTCGAAATTTTGCAAGACATAGAGAGAGAAGTTAACTTTACTCTTGCCTCTGAATAATCTGGTACCTATATGCAATCATGTGTTCGTAGCTAACAATGAGCTCAGAAGATAGGCGTGAAGTGGAAGCAATTCCGCGTTTCGTCTGATAAGTGTGCGTCCCGGAGGTCTAATTTAGTCCTCTTTCCCTTCCCACCTTTTTTCTTATAAGGAAAGGATGGGAAGTAGAAGTGGACTTTCCGGGTGAGAGGATGCACGGAAAGGGAATATGTTTTCTTTCTGTGCATCCTCTCCTCCGTCGATTTAAGGTAGGCAACGCATATGCAATTGCGTATGTCTATGGGCAACGGTCACTTCGCTATATCAGCGATCAGGTGGCCGCTCGCTCGTTTGCCACCTTTTGATATAAAAAAAGCTACAATAAACTTAGAATCTTAATAAGTAAGTGCCATATTCGCTTATTTTGCTTACGACCTATCCTTCCTGGAAAGTTCGTTCAATCTTTCATCAGTCTCTCAAGATGCGGTCAACGTATAACAAATTCCTATTAAATCAAATTTGTTAACCAGACGAGCATTGGACACCGTTGTAGGTGAAATTTACATTTATAAGATGTTTCTCGGCCCAGTAAAGTCAATCAGATGTTTTGCATTTTGAAATAGGAATCATTGTTTTGATATTGAATCTAAATTCTGTACAGTTATATGCTAAAAGGATTACTCATCACGATTTGAATAGTCTTGTCATTTAACATTGTATCGTTTGAGGGAATTACAATCTGAAAATGACACTTTGTCACGAAGTGTCATTTTCATTTTGCAAATTTCATATTCAATATCAGTTACCGGAGTATCTTACTAATATTATACATGCGAATGTTTAGATGGATGTTTATTTGAAGGTATCTCCGGAACGGCTCAACGGATTTTGATAAAATTAGGCACACATGTAGAATATAGTCTGGAAGAACACATATATTACATATTACGTTTTTTTAATTCCCCACGGACGGAATCGTGGGCGATAGCTACTACGTAACAAATGGTTAAAAGTGGCGTCGCAGCGTAGGCAGAGGTAATAAACAATATCCGCGGGTTTTATTATATTTTATACGTGTACTATTTTTCACTAATTAATTTTGTTTACTAAATAACATTAAAACGGAACGAAATTAAACACATCTTGAAATTATTTCTTAGTACATTTGTTCACAACCAATCTGATCACAAAAACATTAAACGTTTATGTATAATAATTCGTTGACGACATTAAAATAAACATTAAACGAATCGTGAACTCCTTGTTTGAGTGCGTAAGGAAATGGAACAATTTATTTTAAGACATGATGACAGGCGCTCGATAGTTTAACTCTTTAACCATTTATAAATGGACTAGACACAACCACTATGACACGTGTATGTATATCATACTGACACTGCCATCTTTAGGAACGCCTACTGACGCAAAACGAAAAACGAGCACACTAGCAAGCAAGTTTAGAACTTATTCTAGACAGAGGAATTAGCGACCTTTACAAGTCCTGTCTCTTAAATGTCAAAAACAAACAACGTTTATTTTCATACAGCATCATTAATTGTTACTCGTTTAGTTATATGAACTAACAGATGATGAATAAATTAACAATAAATCAAAAGTAAATTGTGGACAAGGTTCGTTTTAATTTCTCCGACCAATGCGGAAGCTGATAAGATAGCGCCAACTAGACCATAGCAAGATAATTATGACTATTTTTATATGATTAATGAACACTATATTATGATTTAAGCAACTATAAATAAACAAGATTTAAAGTAAGTAGCGAAAAAGATTGAAAAAAAAAGATATGCATATAAATATATGAACTAAAACAGACCTACATTTGATATTTTTCCTGCTCTTTACCACATTAACTAATGTAAAGATAGCATTGGAATCGAGTATAAAAGTACTATTCCTACTAATCAAATGCAACTCTTGATTGTGGCAGGAAATATTTACATTGTTCGTACAATCCTGCCACTTGAGACTGCTGCCGTCCCAGATCCTGATCAGATTTACCTGACTTCATCGTAATGGGATAATAATAAATCAACTTCCATATTTGTTATGTACCCACCACGAAGACAAGGTACAGCTACATTTGAATTTGAATCTTCGTTTGTACCGTAATGGATTAGAACAAGTTGCCAGTGACATTGTTTACGTCTTAATATGATGTAGAACCTTTTTGGTTAATAGGTTATGTATGCTACGATTAAAAAAAAATGTATGTAAGCGTTTATCTATCAATTTTATTAATATTATTATATAAATGCAACAGTTTAGATGGATGTATATTATGAGGTATCTCCAAAACAGGATCTCGATGGGATTTGGTATAAATATAGAAAGTTTTTTTTTTAAATTTCGGTCAAAAGTTAGTTTTGTCATAAATTTTAACAGTGAAAAATCTAGTAATATTTTACATTGGTTATCGAGAATTGTTACTTGAAAATTTAACTATTAAATACATAAATATTTTGTTTAACAAATATCTATATCTGGTAACACATCGTAGATAACATAAAACATTAAACCTGTAGCTTATCTGACTTGTATTGTCCGGTTAGCAACGGTACGGACGTGCCCTTCGTAAAATGCCACTACAAGTGCTTCAAGTATAGAACTTTAAACCCAACTTAAACTGGGATTATGTCTTTAGTAAATGGTTATGACCTATTCCAGTTGGTCTATTGAACGCCTACGGACAACTGTGACCTAAAATTGTAATATTAAATATGTCTTCATACATTTAAACTTAATGTCAATTCAATTGATTCAAAAAGGAATTTTAAAGATATTGACTATTTAAGCTATTTAATATATTATAGTTTTTTCTGCGAAAATTACAGATTACTATGGAAGATGAATTTATAATTTCCACATTATTTCAACCAACTCATTATGTTACTAATATAATGGATGTTTGTTTAAATGTATCTCGAGTAAGGCTGTATGGATCTCGACGTAAGGCACAGTAGTAGAACGCCTGGAAGTACACATAGGCTACTAATTAAGCTTATTTTTAAAGCTGTTCGGACGCAGTCGCAGGCGACTGCTAGTGTTAGATAAAAATGAGCAATGCTACATCTTAATACGACAGATATCATAGTAAAAAAAATAATTAAAAAAAAACATAAGTTGCCTTTAACTCGGTCAGAAGTACCAAGGCTTCATACTTAGACTATAGTGTTCATTTCGAGGTATTTATTGTGGGCAAAGTAACGGCTTAAGTAAATATAAACGCATGCATTTTGCACTTGCACGCTCCACTTCGTCGTCAGGAATTTCGGTTGAATTCTATAAATAACTACCTTTCGCCTGCGGTTTTGCCTTAACATACACTATTATATATGTAGTTATTCGTTTGTATGTAAATATGTTTATATACGGTAATGTTAGCATAGTCATAATAATAAGTGAACAATAAAAGTAACTATTTTAATTAGTTTATCCTTGCTTAGCTGTCGCCCTCGACTCCGTCTGCGCAGAATTAAAAAAAAACTTAATAAGTAGCCTATGTATTCTTCTACGGTATGTTCTATATGTATACCAAATTTCATCGAGTCCCGTTCAGCCGTTCTGGACATACATTCAAACAAACATACATCAATCCATCTAAACTATCGCATTTAAATATTAGTAAGAAGTAAGATAATTAAGAGTTTAAATTCAGAGAAACGACACTAAGGTTGGAGAACCGAGTAACTACATTGTGATTTTTTTATAAAGGATCTACTTTTTATCTGCTAAATCATTAAGCAATAAAATAATAATTAATCCACCAATTATAGTACACATCTAGTAATCTTTTATATCTTTGTGTCGCGAAAGCCTGACCGTTGTAATTGCTGATGCGATAATTACGATACGCAAACTGGAAGCGTCAACGGCTATTTACAGCGCAGCTCATATCTTTGTTACTCTGACATCTGTGCCATTAACTTATAGTGGCACATCTTAAAGACTTAGCTAGATCTTTATCAATAGCACTACTATAGTAAAGTTTCTTAACTGTGACTTTATTACTGTGAAATTGAATATTTATAATTTACGTTTAACGTAAATTTAAGTATATCACGTTAAAGCTCCTCCTTATGATTACACTAGCTTTCGCTCGCGACTCCGTACGCGCGGAATCTAAAAAAACCTTAAAGTAGCCTATGTGTTCTTCCAGGCTATGTTCTACATCTATGCCAAATTTCATCTAGATCGATGCAGCTATTCTGGATATACCTTCAAACAAACATTCGCATTTAAAATATTAGTAAGATTAAGGGATAAAACGGAAAGAAAACATTTTATAAGTCAAATGTCTAATTAAATGAAATACAGTTTTTTATTAATTGCGTTACATTATATTAAGGCGTTTGCAGACTTATTGGTACCTATAGGTTACATCTTACCTTTGTCTTTTGTGACGAAATGGATAAAAATCTAAACATCTGCTCACCTAAAAGAAAAGATTGAATTTCCACTATTTTCACCCATAGAAACACGTTTTTATATAACCACTGCCGTTGGTAAGAAATCATAAAAGAGAACTAATTTAACATTATTATAGAATGAGAATCCGTTCAGAAATTAAAACCTTTTACTGTGAAACTTAAAAGCCGACTACACTATCTTTATATTTAGACTACAAAGGTTGCTAAGCTAAGCTATAAACTTCTTACGACTGGATAAATCAGCATCTATGTTACAGACGTGTTCTTTTGAAAGATATTTTCGATTATATTATTCTCAACAAGTTATAAAACACATGAGTCCCGTTATACCACTTCGCTGGACCACAGTGCTTTATTATATAATAGTAAATATACTGGTGTAACAGTTAAACTTGTAATAAAATAAATCGCCAGTTAACGACCTAACTGAAAGCACAAGCGTCGTTTTGTAAAATGCACATAAAATTTGTCTTTAACAACAGGAAATTCGATTAATAATAACAATTATATAGCATTCCAGCGCTAGGTTTTAGATTAAGACGTTTTATACTTCCCTTAAAGTCACTCAAATTCATTTCCTTTAAAATAGTTTAAATGTTCAATACATAAAGACAATTTTTTCATCTACCATCCTTCCAAAATCTTAAACTAACTAAAGTGATGCACCATAGTGAGCCTTGACCTCTGTCAGTAAATATCTTTCTTTCTCGATCCCCCAACATTTCGACTCAGTCTTTGACTTAGTTCCATGTTATTTATTTAAATCTATAGAACACTTACACGTACGAAATACTGGCTGGATATACACAGATAATATTTACAAGTTTGACCTTTAAGTCGATTTGATACAAGATACTGTTGTGTGTGTTGTTGTATACACATCGAATGTTAGTAGTATAAATCAGAATGTGACGTCACAATAGGTAAGGTGCGAATGTCATGCATATTTACCCCACCGCAATGTTAGGGCGGTGTAGTGCACGAACTGAATATCGATGGCGGAAGCTTTGGTATTGTGTAATGTGTAATCTATGACTTAGTTTACACATGAAATGGTGTAAAATATAGTGTAAAATAGAACCATACGCACACCATATAAAGAGTTCAGGGGCACATCCCTATGCTCACATTTGCTTGCTGTTAACCACGAGTTACTATAAAGTTTCTTCTTCTTCTTCTAGCTCTACAGCCCTTTGTGGGCCTTGGCTTGGTCCAGCAACTTTTTCCACCTCGGTCTATCTCTGGCCACGGACTTCCAATTTGCTATGCCCACTTTTTTTGCGTCCTTATTAACGCCCTCTATCCATCGGAGCTTTGGTCTCCCTCGACTTCGACGACCTTCGGGATTACTCGCCATAACACTCTTAGGGACTCTGGCTTCATCCATCCGCTCCACGTGGCCGGCCCATCTAAGCCTGTTCAATTTGACGTGTCCCGCCTACTATAAAGTTTGAGTCGTATAATACCGTGCATCCATGATTTTTTTCCCAACTGATGCAAATTATTTGCTGTCATCTGTCATGACTACTGTTCGCATTACAGCATGTGACATTCAAGTTGTCGGTTTACAATTATTTTATCGTACAATTATATACATGTAAAAAATACTTTCTCTTCGATAAGCATGAGTTAGCAACTAAGAAAAAAAGAAACATTTAATTTCCCTACTAACCTTGTAGCCGTTTCACAACATGTACTCTTAATTAGCCATTTAACTGATATATGAAGCATCTTGTGTAGTGTAATTGTGAAATGTAATTACATTCATTGATGTTTATTAAATCTTCTATATTAGTACGAGGGGACTTACAAAGTACGAATAGATCTAATAATAAACTATACAAAAGCTCGACAACATAATGATCGTTTTTCAACCACTTTCATTTCAACAAAAACCAGTACGATATATTGTTGAAGGTAAAAAGCGGTCGAAAAAACCTAACTTAATTGTCACGGTTGTCGCCTTCACTTGAACTGCGGTTGTGGCAACTTTGAAGTTTTATTTAATTTTTACATCGACTTTCGAATTATATTTTATACTAGCAGTTGACCACCACTCTGTCCACACGGTATTAAAATGGTATTTAACAAAAACTTAATTAGTAGCTTATGTGTTCTTCTAGTCTATATTCTATACCTGTGCCAAATTTCATCAGGGCCATTAGAGTCGTTTCAGAGAAGACTTCTATCAAACATCCATCCATCTAAACTATCGCATTTATAATATTAGTAGAATGGTATAAAGCAAGATGTAACACGCTGATATTGTAACTTCTTCACTATGAAAGAATGTTTCAAATCCGCTTAATAGTTTCGGAGTCTATTCAATGCAATGAATCAAATCCCTTTCGTCATATAATGAATAAGAAAATTGCGAAAACATACAAAAACATCCAAATATTAATGAGGGATCCATGATCATGAGTTCTTAAGATACGTTTCTTGAAATTGTCACAAATTGAATATTAATTTAATTTAATTGTTAACTGGCAACCCTGAACGGTCAATAAAGCCCGATGGCTCAACACAGATCGACACCTTTGTCACTTTTTGTCAAATTAGTTATGCGCTTTTTTTATTATTTTTATCATTCGCTTTTCGCTTTCACTAGAATGTGTTACAACAAATACTATTAAAAATCTAATTCACTATAAAATAAAGTGAATTTTAGTAAATGCACTATTTAATTGAATTAGAAAGCTTTATATAATTTTACAATGTAAATTTTAACACTTTATTTTTTTTTAATTAAGAAACTGTCTTCTAAAATTCCTTTTTGACAAGCTTTTTGCTATTTCTAAACGTTGGGATAAATATCTAATACTAGCTGTAGCCCACGAATCCGTGCGCGCGGAATAAAAAAAAAACTTAATAAGCCACATACGTGTTCTTCCAGATTATGTTCAACATCTATTCCAAATTTCAGCGAGATCTGTTAAGCCGTTCTGAAGATACCTTCAAACAAACATCCATCTATCTAAACATTAGCATTTATAATATTAATAATAAATAAGATTTAATTGTGATTAAAATCAAAAATTCAAGAAGCAATCTTGTTTATGTACTATAAACAAAATGAATTCCGATCTATTGGCCAAGATTGAATCACAATAAATAAGATTGGGTCGATAAAAAACTTGTTATCAAACACGCGTCAAGTAACAATAGAAAGATGTCATAATCTTATTATAACATTAGGAAATCTCTATTAAATTATAGGTTAAGATTAAAATTATGCTGCAATGGTGTTAGGGCTCATTACTTAAATTAGCTGAGTCATCTCTGTAATTTCATTCACGCGGCGAATGCACTCTTATGCAATACGAACGAAAAGTAATGTGCCCAGTAAGAGTTATATATTTTTTCGTAGGGTATTGAACTTATATGGATACTAGCGGCTTCCAGTGACTTCGTCTATAATATTCCCGCGAATATTAGCTACCATTATGTTAACTCCTGTCAAAATAGGTCTAGGTGTAACTGAGATTTCCCGGAACAAATGCAACTTTGCGGACATACGAACAAAATTGTTTAAATTTTATCGGCATCAGTGTATTGTGTACGATTTCTTTTTCATACTACATACATCGTCCAATTTTATATTATGTATAAATATAGTATTCGAATGCGTCAATTAGTTTTATTATTTCTAAATTGACAGTTGTTCTATTATTAAATTATCACTACTCAAATATTTTTTTAATAACATAATAATATTAACCAATAATCAATTTAAATAAAGCAAACTATATTTCATTAAGTGTAATATTTAACTTTCTTGTACAGATGAATCTTTTGAAATACGATGCGCTTTTTTTCTTAAATGTTTCATCTTCGTGTCCATTGTATGCATTTAAGATGTTGTTTTTTGTAATTCCGTCCGCTTCTCAGTAGGCGAATATGAAAAACGTCATTACTTTCATTAGCAAGAATCCATTTACGTTCATTTACCTATTTGTAAATAGCTCTCACTGGACGACCTGTTTTAATGGAATATTTTGTTCATTTCAATGGATTTATACATCACTAGTTGTCGCCCGTGAATAAAAATAAAAATAATGGAGTAGCCTATGTGTTCTTCCAGACTATGTTCTACATCTATGCCAAATTTCATCAAGATCAGTTAAGCTTTTCCGGAGATACCTCAAAACAAACATCCATCCATCCATATAAACAATCGCATTTATAATATTTATAATATTTAGAGAATATGTCACAAGAAAAACTGACTTCAATAAAAAAATACATTTTCAAACATAATAAAAAGTAACAAAATAATGTCATAAATACAATCGAAAATAAGAAAGTTTTCTTCTTTCTTGTAATATGCCTAAATTTTACATTACCTCGGAGTCGGGTCGACCGACGTTCAACATAAAAAATTATGAAAATCGGACAGCTAGGAGCGCTTACGGAGGAACAAAAATAAAAAAAAAATACGAACGAATCTCCTTCTTATTGAAATCGGTTAAAAAATAAGGCAACAAAGTAGTATGAAAAATTGTCAGGAAGTGTCGGTGTAAGTCTGATTTTATTTTGACAAGACTTGTGTCTATAAATTCGAGTATTTTTAGACAGTGTTTTCTACAAGTCGTTTCCAATTGGTGTTGTGTCACATACTTTCTATTTTACCCTTGAATATACCTTTTTGTGTTATATCTTAAGTTGGTCTTTACTTAGTAAAATATTATTAATTTTTCCGCATTCTTTTCCATATTTAAACAATTTGTAAAAATGTCAAATAACTGCAAGTTAATTTAATCTGATGAATTATTTATCAACAATCAATCAAGTTATTTTTTTTACTATAAAATGAATATATTAAAAAAATACAGTTGAATTCGAATACAATGCTAAAGATTTAAAAGGTACCCGTTACGTCAGTTGTTTTTTTTTTCAATGACATAATTGACATATTGACATATGATTTTACCGCCCATTTTTGATCATTGTCAAGTTTTTTTTCGTGATTATATGGCTTTATTATATACCAAGATGTAATCAGCTTGTTTTTTTGTACTTTCTTGTGTTATTACTCCGAGAATTACCATAAATATTCGTAAATAAATACAAATAATGTCGATAAATAAAAATCATCAACTAAGCTGTTATGTTGCGCTATTAAAAATCTAATAACTTGCCGTGCGTTGGGTAAATCTATAAATAATCTATAGCAATTACTTCGCTACGGTTTAAGTTATAAGTCACATGAGCAAAATATTTTTTTATGCTGTACAAAAACTTGTCACAACACGTTCCCACTGCAATGAGTTGTTATGGTTTAGATCTCCATAGCAACCATAATAATTAGCCTTTTAACAATCACATTACAGGACGAAGTATTCATGACCAGTCCTGTTGCAAATTGCCTCGATTTTTGCAGCAATCGTGTTCTTACGCAAGATGCAGTATGTTGATCGTAGAAACCCCATTGCTATGATGCATGTATCAATACATATAATCCCTTTCATTCTTTAAGACAAAAAAAGACTATGAGATGTACTAATTTAAGTCTCTACGTATTACTACGGTTAGGCTATAAGTTTGAATCTTCTTGCGGTGCTTGTCCGACTAGCGAGGTTGGAGATCACTGTCCTATATTTGACTCTATCTCTTGCACGGGGAAACAATTGAGCACTGGTTATTATAACCTTTCTGCAGACTTCTTACCGTCTGAAGCTGTGATCAGGATACTTCATTCTCATCTTGCTGGGCAAAGACTGACAACTTGATCCAATTTTTTAAAATAAAATCCTCTTTAAAGTATTTTTTAACTCATTGTGTAATGTAATTATTTGTCATACGTTCATCTCTCAATTATCTGTTTTTATGTCTCCTTTTTCTATTATTCCAGTTGCAAATTTGTTCAATAATTATAACTGGATAAATTGCTGTCTGACTATAAATCATTGTGTCAACATGTTTCAATTTATTTATATTGAAATATTTTTTATCTCATGCAATGCAAATTATGTTTGCTTTGGTAGCAATTTGATTTGCATTTATACAAGCGTCTTTAAAAATGACATTCGTTTAACTTACTTTATTACGAAATATATTTCGTAGAACAAAGGGAGTGCGGTGATAAATGGATTGTTATTGTAGCATTTGCATCAGGGGTTCGGTATATGTTGCTTGACTCACCCACGAAATTGACAGTCCCAAAAAAATGATCAATTTTGTTACCTAGTTCTAATTTAAACAATATTTAGTAGGTTTCCAGTGTCTATTTTATTAATTTACTCTTTGGGGGGTCAAGACCCCCAAACAACAATCCATAGGGCATTGTGTGCTCGGTTGTGTATGTAATGAATAAACATTGGCTGTCAATTGGGTGGTATGAATGTAGGCTGTGGTCACGATTGAGTTACTTTGTTGTAGAAATAAGGCGCTTCCTACAAAGTTGCGATTCCTTAGATTGCGGTATCCAATTGTAGGAATCGTATGTCAATTAAAATACCTTCAGTTTTAAATGCTAGCGTAAGAGCGTGCAAATTTGTACTTCAATAGGACGGATAGAAGTATTTACAGACTGTGTTAAGTAATGGTTAATTATCTTTGTACTGTAATGGAGTACGTCATTTGATTAGTGTTTTTTTTATGTTTAAAAAGTTAAGTACCGTCTTGGTTAACTGGGCTTTTAAGTTTTTTTAAATGATTTTCGAAGGTGATTAATATATTCAGCAATACACCTTTCGCTTTTAAATATCATAGACGTGAAAAATAACACAATATACCTACTATCGTTCTATAGATAGGGTTACCATGTTACGTTAAGGATTGCTCCAGGCTTTGCATACATAATAGTCGGCTGCAGCCCAGAGCGGGTTTGAAAGATTTCTCTCATTAACTCACACTGTGTACAACATCGAACCTCTTCCCTTATTATCTCTCCATGTGTCGGTAGCATTATAAAGATGGTACAAATGATTCTTAAACGTTGTTTGAACTTGTTTTTCTGTTGATAAATGCTTGCAATTTTCATGCATGTCTTTAGGTCGTTATGATATAATTTTGTAATTAATTTGTATTTCAGACATTCGTATTTTATGTGTAAAAGGAACTTTAATACACGCAGCACTAAAATTATATTTACCGTGGGTTTCTGAGTCCAATATCTTCTTTTAAAACGTATTATCATCTATGTGTTGTCAAAGATAAGATAGGGATGACGATATGTTTTATATATAGCCTTTGGATTTAGAAACCCACGGTTAGTCAATTCAAATAGCTGTTTTAAAGACAACGGCTTAACCTGTTAAAATCAAGTTTATTATTGAGATTTGCTATTACAATAAAACAGTACATAACATATACATACGTGAAATCGGACGGTGGCAGTTGTTCACTTCTTTAAGTTGGAAAAATATAAAAACATCTAATTTATTGTATGTCTACTTATTACCAATCCAGCGTGGCATGATTGCATCGCGACTGTTGAGGATTATTTTCTTTTCAAATGCCTTACGTTCCTCTTACAAGACGATCCTGTCGATTTGATGAGTCGCTTAGACCTGCCAATTAACATAATAACGTATCCTTGTGGCTAAAGGCGGCATACTTACGATGCCAGTAACAGGTTTTACCTAATTAATAATAGAGGGCTCACTTGATTTTCTTCCGTCATTTCTATTTTGACACATCACGAATGGAAATAATTACAGCTATGAATTTCTTCCGTTTATAAGTAATAGAGACATGGATACGATTCCTAGGGAACTATTCAACTTAATTAGGAATCCTGCGTTTAGGAAACTTACCTACACTGAAATAAATTTTTAACTAATATTTTTTACCACACTTAAACAAAGTTTAAGAACCCAATATTTCTTAACATAGATATGGGATTGAGACTCTGTTGTGTTTATAACTTCTCTTGGAAACATTAGCGTGAAGATTGTGAGTTTTTTTACTTCAAATCGCTAGCAAAATGTTATCTGTACTTGTGGCCAGGGCTGTCCCCACATTTAGTCTACACTCTTATTAATCCATGACTTAAATTTTAGATTAGTTTTATAATTTGACTTGTTCATCTTTTCTTTATAATTTTGAGTGAAGGTAAGTCGTTGAGTTGTACAAAATAAAAATGATTTATGGCAAAGGGCAGCCCTAATCAGTGACAGTGGCAGCAAGTGAAGGCCGTGCAGAGGCCGGTCGCTGACCGCGCTATTTATATTGTGTCGGCAACTCGTCCGATCACGCACAGACCAGATATTGACAGAGACGAAGGCGTACCTGTTAATTTCATCTTTAAAGTTCTCGCTTAAATCAATTAAGAAATACAAACAAAAATTAATAACGAAAGTATTCCACATTTAACTAGCGAAATTTCTTATGGTTTTGAAATAAGTGATAATTTTCAACGTTCTACTCGTAAATTACAGAAGACAAAACTTATTAATTTTATTAAATAGAATACACTTCAGATGTCGTTTTTTTTTAGCTTACATAGTATGATATGATTCTCAAATCAAAGAAATATAGAGCTAGAGTATGATACAAATATATATTTATAATTTACTGCCGCCTCTAAATATGTTTAATCTATGCCATTGATTGAATGATGCTTCTACCATTCGTGCTGTGCACCTTCACTTCGTCTTATTGACTTGATGGCTACCAGTTGTCGCCGTCAAATTGATGTAATATCGATTAATTTATTCGAATATAATATAGGCCACACAAGTTAGGTTTAAGATGACGGTTTCTGTAGAGTTTCATAGTACATATAACTTTAGAGTTTTATCACGGTCAAAATCGTTACGTAAAACCTAGCGTATGTGACCTGCATTATATTAAAGATATCATCACCCGATTTGTGATTTGTTTGTCTGCTTCATTAACCGATTAGAGATAAGACGGAATTTATGTTGCACTATGCGATCGTATCAATAGACCGTAGAAACAAAAGACAATCATATGAAGAGATATTCTTAATCAATATGGCAGTACGTTAAATTATAACTGTGTGTTTACATTGTGAAAACACATGTATAAAAATATATTGTAAGTTTGTTACTCCCTTATTTATATTTGTAATCTTACTTCTTACTAATATTATATATTCGAATGTTTGAATGGATGGATGTATGTTTGTGTGAAGGTATTTTCAGAACGGCTGCACAGATCTCGCTGAAATTTGGCAGATGTGTAAAAAACATAGTCTAGGAGAACACATAATATGTTTTCTTTTAAATCCGCGCAGACGGAGTCGCGGGCGATAGCTAGTATAAAAATAAAATTTTCTTGAATGGCATGTTAATAAGTAAAATTACATATAGGTTTTTCGTATAATTAAAATGTCTCTTATTCAATTATTTTGTTAGTAAACGCATCGTAATGATAACGTTTATAACTTAGACGTCAATCTATACTGCAATTTTAAAGACGTAAATATTTTAAAATCAAACAAAGGCGTAATTGTAGACAATTAATCCGTTTACGTAAATGTTAAGTGAATATAAAATGTAGTTGCGAATTTATCATAATTACGTGTTTTTACTGCAATGTATTTTTAAACCATTATTAAATTATTACCAGAACTACATAAATGCTCAACAATTAGCATCAGTTGTCAAGAAAATAGAGGTCGTTTTTATCCCACTATATGAGACCAAACAATCGAAGAATAATTCGATCAATCTTACAAATCTTACTATTATAAATGCGAATGTTTAGATAGATGGATGGATGGATGTTTGAAGATAACTCCTAAACAGCTGATCAGATCTCGATAAAATTTGCGATGAATATAGAACATAGTCTGGAAGGACACATAGGCTACTAATTAAGTTATTAATTCCACGCGGTATAGCGTAAATACGTTTTTAACGAAGAAATTATATTTTAAAAGTGAAGTGGTTAGTGTAACATCTTAACAGATAAATCGGTATAAAACAGAAGTTACCACGACGAAATTAATTAAGTCTGACCAAGAAATGATAATGCAAAATATAAATGAATTACATCCTATTCTATCCTATGTGTATATAATATGATTAATGTCACATAATGACTCGTAGCCGTTTACTAATTTGTCATATTTGGCAAATAAAAGATTGTCTGACTGGGGTCAATGTATCAAATGTTTGTTGATATGCAAATCTTTGGACCGTTGACCTCTGTTATTTATTCTATCATGATGTATCTTTTACAAATGAACGTGTAATGTAATATTTCATACTTCATACAGTCGTGTTGCCGTGACATTGTTCACGTGAGAGGCAAAAATCTAGTTAAAGACCTTTCAAAATGGAGACAGCCATTTCAAATATTATAGGGAAATAAACACAGATAAGCAACGCAAGAACATTATGAGTACGAAATGTTTTTTTTTTCGATATTACATACAAACTCCAATATCATTAATATGTATAGATTAGAAAGTGTTTGAATCTAGTCAACTCTATATTACTAGTATAAACATAACTTGGTACTAAGTTGAATTGTTAGTCGTTTCATACTTATTTGAAACAATAAAGTCGTAGATCTTAAAGTGATTATGATGGAAAGAGGATCGTGATTTTCTTGAAAAGGATTGAGATCTTTGAGGCGTGCATAAGTCGATGAGTACACTCGCAAACAATATAACATTCGAACTTTATTAAAATATGAGATAATTTAAAATTAATACCAGATCTTTAAATGAACTATTATATTTTAATGTCCTTTAAATTACAAATTAAATAAAGAAATGCGCATAGACAAGTTACATTTTGCTTCTTTTATGAAATTTTTTATTATATATTAGTATAGAAAGTACAAAAGTTTCTTCGATTCAAGAACATTTAAAAGTAATAAATCTATATAAAATCATATAGATTATTTTCTTTCTAACTTAATTTTAATATTAAAAATAATATAAACATTGTAAAAAATAATATTAAATTTAAATTTTTACTTGAAACTTGTTCTATACGACTGTACCTCTGTAAAGGTATCCGTTGAAGTGAAATAATTTCAGGTAATGATTATCAATTGTACACGTTTAGGGCGCTTTCGAAATCCATTACAATTCGATATGCTACAAAATTATTATATAGTTTACTAACCTTGTGAGATGTCGAGATTTGATACAATAGCTGTTTAGTGAACATGATTTCATTTTTACTAACGCAATATTTTAGTCTCCTAAGTGTAGAGTTACAAATGTTTGAGTGTTATCGTGGATTTCTGAGACCAAAATCTCCGTTTAAAATATTGTTATCTCTGTTTTGACAACGGTCCTGACAGGGATGACGATATGTTTTGATACACATATTTTGGTCACAGAAACCAACGCTAAGACATACGGAGAATATTTCCAAAATATTCATAAAGGTATAGTACATCTCTTTCTCTCATGTCACCATCTTATATTTTTCTTCTCTTTCGTGTAACAAACTGTTCTTAAACTTTTAACTTCGATTCTATGATAAATTCAATTTTAGTAAGAAGTAATATAATTTAATTCTTCACTATAATTGTTAGTTAAACAAATAGGTGCTATTGTAATTATAAATATATTATAGTCGTGGGATTTTTTTTTAATACTGAAGCTATTTGATATAGAAATTATAAACGCAAAAGAAAACAATACAAATTGCGAATTAGTAATTGTTAGCAGCAGACATGCTCTCTGCTTTTTATATTAGAAAAACAACATTGTCTTAATCAGACCGATAAAAATGGTTTTCATAGAGTCTAGCCGCGGTTACTATATCAGATTAATTACAAGACGCACCGAGCCGTTTCATTACCCCTCCCAGTTTTTATAATCTGTCTAGATATTGTCATCACTACACAGCAAGAGAATAAATTCAAAAATATTTAAATGCTATCTTTAATTTAACACTGGCCACATGAACTAATGTTTATTTTCTTTTTCTTTTTAAAAAAAGAACGTTGAAAGCAAATATTTTGATTTATTGTAATTTAATAACACAAGTTAAATTGTTTTAAATATTTGACACCGATTGAATAATGATACTGCAATTTATTTTAAATTACTCGCATTTATAAACTAGCGTTTACATAGTTTTATACAGATTCCTGTCAAGTTCCTGGTCAAGGATCTAATATTTGTCGAATTTGTTGGATGCAATATTTATCAAACGTTATAATACAATAATAACTACTATAAAAATTATTTGCCCAAGAATGATCGTTTACCGACTTAACTCAATATAGGTGACATCCATACACGTAAACACTTTCCCAGCATTGAGTCGATCGAAGTTTTATAATCGGTGAAGCTGGTTTGTCAACTTGATGTTAGTCTCAATCTATAACGATATTTTAACAAGGGAAAAAAGTATCTCCCGTCGACAAGAAAATTAATCGTGAAGGGAACACGAACACTGGAATATTTATGAAGCCACTTAAGGCATAGTCAGGTTAGAATGGTAAACTTATATATCGCGTGTGATTTTTTTTTGCTAAATTGCACTTTTTATACTTAAGCCAAGAACAAATATAAGTTTAAGCGACTGTCCGATTTTTTGTGGATAGTTGGCTTTCAAACAATGATGTGTGTATATTTACATAAGCACTTCCTTCCATGAAACAAGATACGTAATGTACTTAAAAGTATAATAAATAAAAGATTGCTACCGTGAATGTAAAGACAGAATTATGGGTTCCCGGATATATGCGATAAATATTTCAATTCACTGAAATGGTAGTACAATCGACACCAATTGTTTACTGCATCCAATGACATGGTAGACATTTTCACACGAAAATATACTTTACTAATATGGACATTAAGGATATATTAGCTTGTAAGTGTTCGTTTAAATGTTATACTAAAACAAGCTAATAAAGTTTGTTGTAGTCATATGTAAATCGTAGCCGGTGTCGGTGGAAATATTCGCTTCGATATCAACGGGAAATAGAAGTTATTGCTTGACGCTTAATCTTTTGTTGATGTGTTTGTATGTCTGTATGTTCGTGTTTTATGTAATACTTTAAAAGCTAATGTAATTTGAAGTATAATAAATAGCTGTTGCCCGCGAATCCGTCCGCGCGGAATAAAAAAAAATAGTATGTGTTCTTCCAGACTATGTTTTACATCTGTGCCGAATTACAGCAAGATCCATGCAGCCGTTCTGGAGATACCTTCTAACATCCATCCATCTATTCAAACATTCGCATTTATAATATTCGAAGTATTCATGCATCAGTATTTTACATGATAAACGATTCTACTCATAAGTAGCCTTTCTATTCTTGTATTTTTATAAAAAGTATACCAAGTCAAAAGCGATGATATCTAGATGTAACCTTATAATTTTCCAAGCTTAGGCGCCTTGCAAACTAATAATATGATAATGTTTTGTACTAAACCGTTTAGTTACACTAATAGCACAACTAAAATAGCCTTTATAACCTATAAAATACTTGTATAGCTATAAAATGCGACACTAACACATGTTATATCTATACTTTGGAGAAAATGCGGTTATATTTATTATAAAATCATGATAATTAGATATAAAAAGGCTCAATCGATGAGTATTAAAAAGGATATAAAACAACTTCAAGTTGGACGAAGATGATAGTATTAATGTCCGATTAGGAAATTTGAGTACATGTTAATATTAATATTTTAATATTATATTAATATTAAAATACTCGTTTGTAAATACTTATTATGTAGTTAACATATTTACCTATTTAAATATAAAGTATTTAATCATTTGACTATACACTTAAAGGCATGTTAATTAGTTTTTTTTAGGTAACTAATGAGCTTGCCTAAACCTAAAGCCTATCTGTAACAAAAAAAAAGGGTCAGAATCTACCTTTATAAGATAAATGAGTGGACAAACGATTAACGTTTCCATTTTCTATACATCTCTGTCGATTCTTCATCCCAATCTCTCCTATCTTTCCCAATAGATTCAGAAGAGAAGAATCCTATATTAAATATGTTGTAAAAATAGATACAGTCAACCATGGATAACCGCAAACTGAAACCTATATAAGCGAGGGTCATTGTAAGGTTTCGACAGAAGACCTCCATAAGCCACAAACTCGGATAAGAGAGAAACCTCTTTATGCAAGAAATATATCGCGGTCTATGGACTCTCGCTTATCCAAATTCGAATGTAATCTAAAAAATTATACATCATGTTCCACAAATCGAAACAATAACAAGTAAGTATTTTGTGTAAGTAAAATGCATTATAACTCTGAGTTCTTCATCCGGTACAAGATCTTCGAATCGCTCTCAGTCACGTTTGAATTAAGGAAGCCGAAGAAAATTGCGTAATGTTACGCTTTGTTCGTAACATCATAGATATTGTAACTATTTTTGTTTTATTATCTGATTTTGGGAACGTTTTCACTGAAAACACGCACTATCCCATTCTTTCTCTTAACAAAATATAACGACAACTGTATGTTTATATACAAATATTTCGACAGTGGCATTAAACCTAAGATTCACAGAAAGTCATTTTTCACATACCATTCAAAGCAAATAGCGAATTGAACAAAAGCACTCAATTTTTTTAGGTTGTTTTTTTACTAGCTTTTGCCCGCGACTCTGTTCACGGAATGACAAAAAAAAAGCCTATGTATTATTTCAAACTGTGTTTTAAATCTGTGTCAAACATCATCGTGATGCTTTGAGCCGTTCTGGTCATCCAACATGGCTTTCTAATAAACATTTATCCACCAATCTAAGCTATCGCATTTAATTAGTAAAATAAGAAAAAGTAACATACAAGTTCTGGTTAACATTAAACTACTATAATCTAACATTAAACTATTTATAATCTTTAAGAGTGAATAGCAGTTCAATGAGCAATGGAAACTAGTTCTAACATAAGTATCGCGATAGAAGTAATGAGTTGCGGACACTATCGCACTGTCTAATAAAACGAACTATAATCTAGAATCAAATTACCCTACAAGTGTTTGAATTATGTATTATTATGAGTCGAATAGATATTAATCCAACTCTCAACTCCTAGTCTTAGGAATGACAGGATCGTTGGCGGGTAGTATTTCATGGAATTGCCATTTACGTATTGTATCTTAGTAGTAAGGTAATTAATTATCTTTAATTAGGCAAAACATTGTGATGCAACCTGCGCGTATCTACGAAGATATGTGTGAAGTCAACCAACCCGCAGTGTTCCAGTGTGGTTGACTATGGCCTAGTCACCCCTAACTTAGGGTCTGCTCCGAGTACCTCAGTGGATATCTAGTGAGCTGATAATGAGACAAATTGTTCCGCTAACATTGGTAGTTCCAGTTTTAAGGGTTCAGTACCTCGAACGGAAAAAACGGAACCCTTATAGGATCGGATCACTTTGTTGCCCGTTCGTCTGTCTTTCAAGACCCTTTTTAGAAGTAGTATTGATAATAATGTAATTTTGCATTTGCTTTCCAATAGTAAATAGACACATCTAGCGTCTCAAAGTCACGATAAAGTGAAATATTTCGTCAAATAAACAGCATTACAGTGTTACATCTCATTGCATGTTCAGTTGTCGTGTTCGTAGATCGTCACGTCAAAGTATCAACCGCATTAAATCCCACGTCGCGTGCTCAGTCCTGTTACTATCGACTCAGACTCACAATAGAACTGTACTCAATACAAATGTTAATAAAATCACCTATTTCGACAAAGATTAAGTGCTACCGTTAACTTATCTGAAAGGATATGTTATGTTAGACCGAATATATCTATATATAAAAAAAAACAATTGCTGTTCGTTAGTCTCGCTAAAAACGGTTTAACAGATTTATCTTATCTTGGTCTTGAAATGTTCTTAAAGGTCTAGGGAAGGTTTAAAAGGTGATAAAAATTCGAACATTTTGCGGGAAAACCCTTTAGGAATTTTAATTTTAATCCCGCGCGAATGGAGTCGTGGGCGACAGCTAATTTTAAAAACGAAGATTTTTTTATCTAAGTAAAGAAAATAAAATAAAGATCAAATTAAATCAAATCTATAAGACTAAGCTATAATTTTAACAGACAATATTAACTACAAAGACAGAAACAGTCATTTTCGAGATAAAATGTGACCGTAAAAATACAGAAAATTCAAATTATTTTTTTTTAAGAACATTGTTCAGTTGTTTTTCATTCCTAGATTATTATTATGGATTAGTGGATATTCAACTTTTATTCAGATCGATTTTTTATGTTGTATTTGATATATAGATTATTAATAACCTATCATTACAAGTAAATTTTTAGTGTTCGTACGCAGGAAGAAAGACCCGCTTTCAACATCCTCGTCACGAGAGTAACGTTTATAATTATGTTTATTAACTACAGTTATCGGATACAAATTAACATATAAAGATAAGAGAGAGCTACATTAATATATACTTTAAATATACATAATATACTTTAAAACAACCCTTATATCCTTAAACCCGTGAGAAAAAATAGAAGATTAACTTAACAAGATTTTTAAATCAACGTATTTAATTTTTACCTTTAAAAAATATAACATTATCAGCTTGTTATACGTCCCCACCGAGGGGCTCGGAGCCTATCCTGTGTTACGGGTGACTAGGCCATAGTCAACCATGCTGGCCAAGTGCGGGTTGGTGGACTTGACACATACCTTCGAATTTCTTCTCAGATATGTGCAGGTTGCATTACGATGTTTTCCTTCACCGTAAAAATGTCGGATAAATGTACATATGTATATCGAAAATCGAAAAACACATTGGTAAATAGCGGGATTCGAACCCAGGTCCTGCAGATTACAAGTCAAGTGCTTAAACCCCTGAGACACCGACGCTCGCAAAAAAATAGAAACAAGGAGTAAATTACCTATATTTTATCTCTATTTTGCTATTATGATGCCTAAATATGCTTGCATCTGTAAATTCTAAACAGCGTTTCATAATGATGGAATGCATTTACAACACTAATGTACTGCTTTAATAAAAGACTGCTTCCAATTGATCCACCATTGTTACAGTTGATTTGTGGAGGAGCACAGTTAAATATTATGCGGTTTCTGTTTAATGGCAGATCAACCCACCATTGTACCTCGTAGCAACCACTAATGGGATTCGGTTTCCGATTGTGTGAGATTTATTTCTATTATATCCTCATAGATTGCCTTCAGACCTTCAGTTATAGCTTATCTTGAAACCTACCTTATATAACCTGACTATAAATACTTCAAACAACTCGGAGTTTAAACGACAAGGATACCAATTTAGATTTTTTTATCTATTACTTATTTAAACTGTATTATTTCCGATTAACAATTCTAAGATAGAAAAAGTTAAGCTTTAAGATAACTTTACATAAAAAAGTTAACTATTAAACTATTGGATTATTCGTTCTTTAAATATTCATTTAATGACTAGCTGTCGCCCGTAACTCCGTCCTTGCAGTATTTAAGAAACTTAATTAGTAGCCTATGTGTTTTTTCAGTCTATGTTTTACATCTATGTCAAATTTCAGCGAGATACAGCCGTTCTATAGATACATCCAAATAAACATCCATCCATCCAAACATTCGCATTCATAATATTAGTAAGAATTAGTTATATAAACTGATTATCATTTCAATAATTTTGCTGGAAAAAATAATTAATTACAGGGTGTTTTAAATTAGAATTCCGTCAAGCACGCGGAGCAAAAACCTACGTCAGTTCTAATTGATTTTAATCTGACAACGAGGCTAAGCTTTAACTGTCATTAACACCATGGAGGGGCAATTATTCTTTATCAATGATCAGTAACGAGCAGCTGTTAATTAAGTGGTTACTTTTGTAAAAGATCGCGGAACTCGACAGAAGTAGCATAATGAGTTCTTTCATTTAATTTGTTACAGCGTATAGTTACCGAATAAATTAACGATGGAAAAAAGCTTCGCCGAAATTACACTGGTATTTTATTCGAAGTAGGTTAATAAGAAACTAAACAGAATAACAATCATCAATAATATTCGTAAGATACGGGATTAATATCACGATTAACCAGATTGAGCTCTCAACATATCAACAAAGTTCTAAACGTGTTAGTAATAACTTCGAAAGTTTAGAGTTGTATAGATATAGTATGTTCTATTTTGTGTAACGAAAATAACTTCTTCTTATGCCGAAACGCCAGGAAAAACTCTGATTTTTAAAAAAATGAAAATTTTTAAATGCATATGGCTTTCATGATATTGAAAAATGTACAATCTATCGTCAATTAAAATAAGTGAATGTCGTGTGGCTAATTTTATAATGTTTGTTTACAGTAAAAGCGAATCAAATTTATTATAGGTGTATTATTGTTATGCAAATACGAAACTTACGGTGTCTCGATACGCACCCAAAAATACCGACGCGTGCGCAGACAATACCAATTATTCATACTAATAGCGCTAATTTATTTGCCACTGTGGAATTTAAATTTATTCTCGCGGAATTTCTAACTGGACAATATTTTTTGTACGCAATTTACGAGACACTCTCGTTATTATTATTAAAATAATTAATGCTTATAAATGTATAGGATTCTTGCAAAATAATTAGTAATTTAATGATAAACGCAAATGCTTAATAAAAATGAAAAGATCGCTTGCTTTAGAAAACTAAACTACGAAGTATTCGACCAAATAAAAATTACTGCGCATTTGGCGGGGGTGAGGACGCATGATTAGGGAAAATTTCTTCTTTCTATGCGTCCCCTTCTTTGTTAATTACTTTGCAGCACATATGCAAATAAAGATATCTGTGAGCAACAGTCAATCGCTATTTTGGCAAATTTTGATGGCCGCTTGCTCCTTTGTTACTACAAAAAAAAAACCTTTTACAAAAAAAAATTATAACTGAAATGAGCTGTCTTTACTGGATCTCACAGAAAACTGTGATGAAAAGCTCTATAATGAAATAGAAATCTTTGCAACATCTTAAAAGTAACAAGTATTTGTTAAATTGTCATAAACTATCACATTTACATGTTACACGGTTCATGAACTTCATAATACGGAATACTGTCAACAAGTCGTAAAATAAATAAAGCGTTTAGAAATACATATATCATATTAATTTAAATTTCAGATAGTGTTTGAATAATCACTCTTATTCATCATAGTCGAGACATTTGAATTCTCTTTTTGCGCTGCGTCGACTAATAAATGTAACTAATCAATAACCCGCGAATAAACACTGAATAACTGTTTGCGATTATTATTTTGGTTAAACGCTAAAAGACTCGGTCATTCACCTCGGCCATTACTCACTAAGCATCAGTTAAGTAAGGTAGCTTAATCTTAGATGACACAAGAACATGTGATTATTTTATGTCATAATAAGCTATACATATTTTTAAAGAATTTGAGACTTTTTTCATTGAGTTAGTCTTAGTCTTAGTTCTATTAATTAACAAGAACATATTAAAAGTGTGCTTTTATTTTATTAATTCATTGTGTAACTATAATCTTTTTTTTACATTACCTACTTCGATTTGGACTTATTATTGTGATATTGTGTCAATGAAAAGCTTAGGTTTCCCTTGTACAGCTAAAACAATTAGTATTGTACCACTGGTTGCGTTTTCTAAACACTATGCGGACTATCAAAGCCACGTCTGGTATTTCCTGTGCGAACTAAACACTAACGGCTTTGTTTTTTACAGGTACATTGCAGAACAAATCCATAGTCCCGAGTTGTTGATATATCTATTAAATTAAGACGTAAGTAGAAAATATATTATCTTTTTTTTCTTTTCTATAATAGGGTATGTATTATAGAACTTGGTATAAACAACTTTTACTAGGAATATCTAAATCTAACTCATGTATAAATGTCGTTATGCGATTCTCTAAAAGTAAGGTTTAATAGTTATTGTTGCTATGAATAGTTTTAAAATGTGTTTGCGGAACCCAAAAAAAGTATAATATTGTTCAACACAAATTCGATAAAGCATGTTTAATATTCAAATATTATTTTATTAGTAAATCCTCAAACGATGTTTAATCTATTGACTTTATGATCCTTTATTTAAATTTATTACGGTAATATCTCGTGTGGGTTTATATTTTTTTAGCTATTCGATATATTATAGTACTAAAATTTACATATTTATATTATTTCTATCGTATTTCATGACATGGGATTATTTAGTTAACAACATCTGCTGAGTTAAACAATATTTCATCAAACTAAATCTATACAAATTACATTTGAAGTGTCTGTATGTAATACCCAAAAAAAAAGAAATCATTCATAATATATTTGTTTGTGTTGCTGATTCTGGAAAAACTAATTTATAAATTTTTGTCTGTCTATTTGACCCGGGTAATCTCTAGAACGGCAGGATTGATTATTACGTGATTTTGACGTGAAGATAGCTGAGCCGATGCATGCGGAATATATTGTAGGATACTATTTTTTAGTGAAGTGAAGTCGCGGGCGATAGCTAGTCTAAGAATATTTTTCAGTGGACGACTTTTACCATACTATACATAAACTAGATTTAATATAAAATCTAATTCAATGTACCAATAATATAAATCCAGCCTTTCGCTTGTTCTTTAGCGCTTGAATATCAATTGAACGTTTTCTACAACAGTATTTATTGATAATTGTAAGTCCCGGGTCAATAGCAATCTAGCTCGCATTTCCACTGCGTACTACGTGCAATGATAATATACGTCTAATACGGAATCTATTAATTTGCAATACAACATAATTAGTTAGGATTCCTTAACAGAGTGGTGGTTACGTAACCACTGAAGCGTGTGATTTAGGTTAGAGCAGTGGTTCCCAAACTTATTTTGTCTACTGTCCAATTTGAGAATAAATATTTTTTTAGCGCCCCCATATTTTCACATATTTAAAAACCACTATAACTTCAAATTAAATTAATTATTGTGACCTATATATGTATATTAATGAAAAATTCTAAACGAAACTTTTACTATAACCCGCAACTTGAAACCTACAGCGCACACAAGGAGGCGTTATTGCCCACTTTGGGAAAGACTGGGTTAGAGCATTGATATGTTCAGCTTGTCTTTTTATGGTTTAGTTAGTTCAGGATATTTATTTCTCTTCGTTCGATTATTTCTTTCTTTTGTCTTGAAAAAAGATACAGTTGCACTATTTTTAAGGTATGCGTCCATTAGGACGCGCTGTACGCACCAATTAAACGGATTTACTTTGTTATGTAAAAACATACAAGTTAACGAAAATCCGTCGCGGGCCGTGCGTGCTTTGCGTACGACGCGGGCCAATGGACGCGAACCTTTATAGTCCATCTCTACTTGAACATTAATGTAAAATAAGTCGTTTGTTTGTTTTTTCTTCATATGGAAATTAGGAATAACAAATATCAATCACTTTTGTATTTCTTTCATCTTAATATGTGGTATAAAAGTAATAGTAGACCCTTGGTCCGTGGTGGGGTCCTAGCGCTTTAAGACTTTTGAAGGACATATCCAAAAAATTAATCGACATCACAGGGGACCGAAGAGCTGGCAGCTACCTCGGACAAAGAATTAGTTTAGCTGTCCAAAGGGGGAAAACTGCCAATATCTTCGGGACCTTGCCTAAAGGGATTCCTTTTAATAATATATTTTAGTAAATTATTCGTTTTTTAATATTTTATTTTATATCATAGATTTAAGACTATTCATTAAATTCTTTGTTAGTTTATATAAGGTTATCTTCATTAAATTACGGCTAATGTTGCTTTATTGTAACATTGATATAGTAATAAAATTATACAATACAATGACATTAAATGACGCAAGAATGCATTCATCTAAATGCTAATAATATGTTTTATTAGTTTTTATTAACACGCTATAATTACATTATGTTACGTAAAAATTACTTATGATAAATACAAGTTGCAATTAATAAAGACGTGTAATTTGCACTACAATTAATTTCAATTATTGTAACAAACGCACTGTTCGAATGTATCATTAAATATACAATTAGGGTTGCCTCACAATATTAATCATTATTATCTTTGTTATGCTTTTGCACAGCCCTAACCTATCAGTACTAATGCTAATTGCAAGCTATTAGTTGGCACTAAATTACGTCTATCGTTTTAAAACAAAGGAGATAGGTTTAATGTTCAGTTCGTTGACTTCCTTATGTTCAGGTGTTTGTTACATTGAATACAATGGAAATATGTTACATAAAACTTTTACGTACATTATTATGACTAGTTTTCAATAATACGCTATATAATAACAATACTGTAATATTGCAAAGCATTTTTTTATAGGAGAAGGGGACAAATGAGCAACAAATGGCCTAAAATTATTTGATCCGACGCCCATGGACATCCTCAACGCCAGAGGAACCGCAGATGCGTTACCGGCCCTTAAGGAAGTTGTAGCATTGCTTGCAAAGTTATCATTTCTCTTTTGTTATAATATAAAAAATGTCTATTTTATATCGATATTCGTTGTAAGCTCAAGGAAAGTTACGGTGACAGCATTCTGTTCAGGTTGCATCACAATATTTTTTTTGACGGTTAGAACCTTCTGATTAACGTACATTAGAACTTCGTAAAATGAAGCCAACATTAATACAGGTATCGGGCTGGACATACAGATTTTTGTCCTATCCGGTCAAGCGACTAACAACTGCGCCACGACGCTCCGTATATAGTAGTTCTATCTATAGTAGAATTCATATTTTAATGTTATTAATCACGTAATTTATGAAGGACCTTCCAACTATACATTGAACGAGTACTAGTAGACAATCAGATCGTTACGCTGTAACTTTACAAATTAAAATAGAATCTTAGCAGTAATGAAGCTATTTACACTACTGCATATTGCAAAGGAGTCTTATATTACAATTAATGAAATAATTAGGTACGTTGATCTATAATATAAAAATGAATCGCAAAATGTGTTGGTAAGCGCATAACTCAACAACGACTGGACCAATTTGGCCAATTCTTTTTTTAAAATGTTCGTTAAAGTTCAAAGATGGGTTTTTACGGCGAGAAATATTCGAATAATTGCCGGGATTAATTAAGTTTTTTTAATTTCACGCGAACAGAGTCGCGGGCGACAGCTAGTATTGAATAAAGTTATTGATGTAACAAGATATTTTGACACCAAATAAACAAATTAGCACATAATCCAATGACCGTATGGTATGCGGTCTGCTTTTCAATTCATGTGTTAATGTCGCAATGGATTATAAACAAACCAATTGACTGAAAACTAGGCCAGAAACAAATTACCAATAATTATCCATATTGAATTTTATCAATCTATTAACGGTAAAGTTAAGACGCAAATATTGATGATTGAAATATAAAGCTGCAATACCCAAATGGTTGATGACACGGATTACCAATCACAAGGTCATAGGTTCAAATTCAAAAGGAAACACAAGCTTAGTTGAGATGGTTAAATTTAGTAAATTATGCTAAATCAACTAATTGTCCGACTCACTATGAATAAGGGCCCTCGAAGAGTGCGAAAGTATACGATAGTGTTAGCTTTTTTATTTAGTTTTTAATCTGTTAATATTATAAGAATAAAACTTAACGTTGAAGTACTATTTATTGTATTATAGAAAAGGATTAAATAATAAGCTCTTTATCAACTTTACGAGTTAAGTTAACAATCTTGAATGTGTATTGCTACAGATTCTAAATCATGATATTCAACTTTTATTTTTTGTAGAAAATCTATCGGAAAGCGCCGCTTGTTAGACTTGTTTAACAAGGCAAAGTTCCCACAGGATGTCTTATGCATTATTATAATAGAGGACACAAACACTGTAAAAGTACAGTCGCGTTCAATGGCGGTATTCCATAAAGCAATAATCGTTGGTTCGTCTCTTATACCTTGAAATGTTAAACAATAATAAGAGTACAGTACAAGAAAATGTCAGTGGTTTTTTTATGAAAACATCGTTTGTATCCTAATTTTTTTTTATACACCCTTGTATTTTTTTATGATTTTTTTTCTAAAACTGAGTTACTGCAAACGGAACCAACTGTACACTTTATAATTTCCAAGTGTAACTAAAAAGTCTAAAGTGTTATTGTCTTTGGCGAAATTTGACCGAACCACATACTAATAGTTTGGTGGTCAATGGTCAGTCAGAGGGAGAGCCTTTGACTATATAAATGGATAATAATTTGCGGTCGAGAAATATGATGCCTACTTGTTTATGGAACGCCAACCACAGAGAATGCCGTACAGGTCATAGATTTAGGTTCATTTTTAAACTTTCTATATTTAGTTTTTTATACTTCAAGATTCGACTCGCAAAACATTATTATAACCATAAAAATTCATTTTCTCATTTTTTTAAAAATAAATAAACAGCTATCTCCCGCGACTCCGTCCACGCGAAATTAAAAAAAATAAAACTCCAGCTAGTACTCCATCTATGCCAAATTTCAGCGAGGTCCAAATATCCATTCATCCATCTAAACATTCGTATTTATTAGTAAGATTTCACGCTCACTATTCATCAATTCTGGCATGTTAGATACAATGTGATTATTTCTAGGTCATAACTATTGATTGGAAAATAGACGCTTGGAAAATGCTATTTCCTTTGAATGCTAAACCCAGTATCTGTCAGGCATTGCCTGAATTATGAGAGAAAGTGTCTTTATCATGCAATGCTTAGTAAAACGGTGATACATATTATTTTCTATTAAGAAACAAGTTTGAAGCGTCAATAGCCTAAATAGACCACGAGGTCGGGGGTTCCAATCCCGCCATTCGACTATTGTCGTAAACCATATCCTAGCACAAGCCTAGAGCTTAATTGGAAAGGTTAGAGAAATATTAGTAAATTTACAAAAAAATCTGCTAACATTTTATTAAAAGATTATTAGGTGCTTGTGTGCAAAATATCGCCTTAGTATTTAAATAGCAAAGTGTTCATCAAATGGCTCAATTAAATAAAGAAAGAGCAAAGCTACGCTTGAACTTTTCGTGTATATTGACGTTTATAGAAGCAACATTGTAACAGTGCTTTTAATCTTGCTAATATAAATTGGTGTAATAGCACAATTTTCGATGACATTAAAAATATATCTACTCAGTTCTCTGTGTTATTATTAATCTAACTATACAGCATGTTTTAAATTGCCACGACGTTTTTTTTTTCATCATTGTACATACATTTCACATTTATGAATATTGGAATGCAATCCATTTCTCGTCTCAAAGAGAATACTTCAATGATCATTTCAAGTAATCGTCGATTTTGTCATAAAACATAAATAACAATCATTAGTGATATAATTCACTTGCGATGCTTGTATCTTATAAGAAACTTAACGAGGTCCGACTGCGGTTCGATTGTCGGTGTCTTGATGACGTCATTACGTAGGATCTTTTCCTTTCATGTCCACGAACCGTAGTGAAAGTAGATTAAAAAATGTCATTCACATTCCTTACAAACATTACGTTATCTGTAAAAGGAAATGTTATCTCATCTCTCATATTAACTCTTTAACTTAAAGACTCAATGGAACATCCTGTATAGAGTTATATGCATTGATTAAAATAAAAGTATTAACTAATGTCAAGAGCTTAGATTTAAATCCTTTGAATTCCTATTAACAGGACGCAGTATTATGGACGATCGCTTTACATTTTGTTATCTTTCACTGGATTGGAGTTAAAATATTAATAAAATGAGTTTCTTGGATTTGTTTTTGCAATTGCTCAAGCGATTACAATCCATAGACAAGTTTCTAAGCTCCATTAATTCTTAATAGTGTCTTATCCATTCAAAAAATATAAATCTATGAGTTTTTTTATTAATTGAAAAACATATAACTTATTAAATTTGTTTTATTTACTTTTGGTACATTTTAACTTGAATGTAACATGTAAAAGAGAGTTTCTCACGTAGTTGGGAAATCGGTTAGGCTTTTTAGCAGTGCAGTGAAAATTTAACGCGTTTTAACTGCACTCAGGTCGACGACATAGAATTGCCTCAAGAAATGCAAGCGCGCAGATCTCTATTTGTAAGCGAAATACCAGAACATTTCAATACTAATTACTTAGCAACTGACTCAAAAAGTACAGTTAGACACTGTTTAGTTAAACACGTGTTTTAACCCTTTGACCGCCATTGATTATTATATCAATGGTTATAAAAGAATATGTTTTTTCTTAAATATGTAACACCAAAACTTCTTCCGATATAAGTACTGTTAGGAAGAAAATTCGATACTATTCCGGTATACTGGCGCAACACTAGCTTTACTATAATGTCGACGTTTATGCCCCCTCATTATTCGATTGTGACACTTGACTTGGTAATGAAAGCGCGCAATTCGCGCCAAAAGGTTCATTTAAAAATGTCTAAAAGTACTTTGGTATTTATTTTTCAAGATTGCTTTTCGGAAACCTAAGCATAATATTTAATTAATTATGATTTCTGGTAACGTCTAATAACAGGGTGTGATAAAAGGCTTGATTATGTTTAAGCTAAATTGTTAATAAGTTTTTATGGCCAAAAAGTTCTTCTAAAGTTAATTAATTAAGTTAAAAAAACTGAACAAAAAACGAGTTTCAAAAATGTTCTATGGTCGATTAACTTTAAATTCATTCCGTCGTTACAACTGCTGTTAGTGATTTCCTTAATTTGCGGTAAATTCATGGTCACAAATATTATTTCAATGATATTTGTGACCAAGGATTATTGTTAAACTAGCTTTTGCCACTTACTTCGTATGCACGGAATTAAAAAAAAACTTAATAAGTAGCCTGTTTTCAAAATACATTCCGTTGAGCAGTTCTAGAGATACCTTCTGACAAACATCCTTCTAACATTTGAGTTTATATTATTAATACTAATTCATTCTTTCAATATATATATTTAATAATCCAATAAATGGACATTAATTATTACATGTAATACATAAATTAACACGTTTCTTATATAATTTATATCATATTCTTGAATTGAAGTATGCTTCCATATCGGTCTAAAAGTTGCTCTACATGTGTTGTCAAACATGTTTTTATTCGCATTTACTAAGTAGATCCGATCCGATTATGGCAAGTTCATTAAACGACCACCACTATTTACAACAAGAACCAGTGTCAATCAAACCAGTCAATAGTTACACTTGAAGACAAATTTAGTGGTACACTAAGTTCCAAAAAATATTATGGATGTTTATGATACGTATGTTATCTATTGAGAATATATATTTCTAATCTACATTGTTAATTGGTCACTAACAAAATTCTGACGATTCTTAACTAAGGGAAGATAAGTAATCATTTACTTTATTGCAGCTAATATCGTAAAAATTAACAGCATAATAAGAGAAAAATATTACTCGATAGAAACACTGTCTTTGCCTATAAATGATTTCACACTAGCTGTCGCCCGTGACACCGTCCGCGCGGATCTAAAAAAAAGTCTTAGTAACCTATGTCCTTTCAGACTATGTTCTACATCTGTGCCAAATTTTACGAAAATCCATTCAGCCGTTCCGGAGATACCTTCAAACAAACATACATCCATCCATCCAAAGTAAGATAGTAAGATTATCCTCGTTATTTACCTATAAATACTATGAGTAATAACTGTCTTTTTCTGACCCTTAAATGTGTTCTTAAGTGTATTTATCAAGACATCAGACTTACGGTCGTCAAAAAAATACATTTTGATGACATTGATATATATATAAAAATAGTGATGCGATAATGTTTTTTATTTATTATTTTTTATACAACAATGCACTTGACTTTTGACAGCTCAAAAATTAATGATTTATGCGCCTGGAAGTTGAATTGTGCTTATTAATGCCTTCTAATCAATTAATATATATAAGATGATTTCTTTTTAATATTAAAACAAAATTCTATCGTAATAACCACAACGAAAAATTATTATATGTTTTTAGTATTTTTTCGTGTAAGTAGGTAAGTTTAGACCTTAATTTGGTACCCATACAGTAATATTATATATATCCATTTATCTTATGGTTACGTACAGTGAAACTGGAAAATATGAATAGAGAGAAATACTTCAATTTACAGATTACGTGAAACGAAACATGCATAAATAATAAATACAAATGTATAGTTTTATGAACGTGTGTGGCCGAGACTTTCTCCGTGTGGACAAATTGCTGGCAATGCACCGTAATGCGTTGTCGCCTTCTATAGCAAACGGTTAGCTACAGCTGTTGGCAAAAAGATTTATGATGTTAAACCATTGATAAACTATTACTCAGAATTATAATACACTTTTTTGATGCCGTTTATAAGTCACGTATTTTAGCTTAAGCATTCCAAACAGAATAATAGCCAAAACTAAAATCGGTAATAGGGTAATCAAACCGTTATTGTATACCCGACAAACATATTATAATAATCTTTATATCAATTATAAGGATCAGATATAAGACTTATATTAAGGAATAAACTATATTTTCGCTATAATATTTTTTTAATTACAGTGTCATAAGCTAAAATAATTATATTAAATGAACTTAATTTACTTAAAAAACGGAACAAATATCTCGTATTAATTTTACCAAACTTAAGATAACTCGACCCAAATATTTACAAAAGATCGTACAGAATAAATATAAAACTTTAATTTGCACAGATAAAAAAACGTACAAAGATATTTCTGACTCGGTCAATTTTCGTACATAATCTACGATAAATATTTCAATAATGGTTACAAAAAATGACATATGAATCTGTTGAGATCATTAATGCAATGCGAAAGATTTCACAAAAAGCATAATTGAGGTCGGAAATACGGCTCACTTTGCTTGGCGTTTTATTTCAAGAGGACATTAACTCTTCGTTTACCTTTTTTTATTCATACAACTTTTTGTCATCAGCCAGTAAACTTTGCGTATTGATAAATATGTCAGACAGGGATGGTAAGTCAATCAATTATGCATAAATTTATTACAGAAGCTGGTTTAGTTCACTAAAAATAAAAAATAATAAAGCTTTTTCATACTATTACTTTAAATACTTTTTGTGGCATTTCTCTTAAGAATATACTCACTGGGTTTATATCAATAATCGTCATCATCATCATCATCAGCTCACTATACGTCCCCACCGAGGGGCTCGGAGCCTATCCTAAGTTAAGGGTGATTAGGTCATAGTCAACCACGCTGACCAAGTGCGGGTTGGTTGACGTCACACATATCTTTGAATTTCTTCTCAGACATGTGCAGGTTACATCACGATGTTTTCTTTCACCGTAAGAACGTCGGATAAATGTACATGTGACAATCGGAAATCGAAAAACACATTGGTACATAGTGGGATTCGAACCCAAGACCTGCAAATTGCAAGTCAAGTGCTTGACCCCTGAGCCACCGACGCTCCCTATTATCATTATAAATCAATAAATTGTATTTTATTCATAATTTTAGACATAAGTGTTAAAAACGTTTGCTGCCTCTAATAAAACAGTTTACTGGCTCTGTGTAGTTTAAAAGATGATTATGTTTTTTTTAAGTCAGTAAAGTTACCGTTTAAGGTTACAATTACCTTCTTAACTGTCTAATGCAAGCCACATTTAAATTTAAATAATTCGAAAATTACACGATATGAATATTACAAATTGCGGTCAACGTAACTACTATCATGATCAAATTATGAACAGTAATGATTGGAAGTGCTTTTTTTTTTTGTTTATGAACAATATTATAAAATCAAGGAAATAAATAACTGGCCATTGTAAGGCAGGAACACAAAAGTGGACAGCATAAACCTTTTTCGAAGTTTTTTAAAAAAAATATTCTAATAGGTAGAATACACATCTATCATTTAAATTTCGTTAAAAAAACAAATACTTATATTTTTTAACCTTTAAAATATACGTAAAAAAATAATAAATCACGTAAATATAAAAATAAAACATCGAATTACACTATAAATTATACTGCAAAAGTATTTAATATTATTGTGAACACATTTTTATTAGAAACAATTTTTATGACTCAACTCTAATTCCCATGACCGTGTGTAGCCAGCCTAAAGATAATGATATGCGGTAACTCGTATAACGTTACTTAACACGACCAGTTAATAAACGAGCTTTGATTTTATTGCTTTTTAAAACAGATCATAATTAATAAGGCCCCAATCGATGCAATGGATCGTGATCTTTAATTTCTTATTATCTTAATGTGTTATGATCGAATAATTCGATACTTCTATGAGATAATAATAGTACATTATCTTTACTAGTTACTGCCGTAATAAATGTTTACGTGACGGTTACCATTGCAATGACCCCATCGCATTTTTTTTGTATTTTTAACGACACTGTGAGACAAATCTTACTTCTTACCTATATTATAAATGCGAATGTTTGGATGGATGGATAGATAGATGTTTGTTAGAAGGTATCTCCAGACCGGTTGCATGGATCTGGCTGGATTTTGGCATAGATGTAGAATGTAGTCTGAAAAATACTGGCTACTAATAAAGTTTTTTCTTATTCCACGCAGACGACAATTAGTAAACACTAAATTAGAATAAAGAAACAAAAGAAAAAGTATTGAGTTTGTAAAACCAATGCTTCGTTCACATAACTGTAGGTTTCGACTGCATTATCACATATTGTTGTCTCCGATTTTTTTAAGACAATGAGAGAGATAACAATATGATTCAATAATAGAGTCAGTAAAGTCGAAACCAATATGATAATAAAATACATTACAATACCCAAAATACCATTGTTAAATAATATCAATGTCTCTAAAACGGTAGCAAAACAATTTTAATTATAATAACATAAATAATTATATACCAGGAGATTGGCGCTATGATAATTAATTGTTCTCTATGTTAATTAATTCGAGCATCTCCATGAAGTATTTTATAACATTACCTCTTTAATTTTTTATCTTTATAATTAAGAACGCTTCGTTTGTTATGAAGTAAATGAACGCTGGATCTGTTATAGATGAGTGACCGGTTTATTAGTGTCGGAAGTCTATGAAAATAATCATTATGTTTTAAGAGACTGTATCCTTTTTTTAAAATCATTAGGCAAAGATTAAGAAACAAATAAAACAATTTTTTTAAATAAAAAAGGTTCCATAATCTTTTACTATTATCCGTCTACTATTTTTGTATCAGTCGTTATTCGATGTATTTACTTAAGCATGATTAAATTTTACTATTGAATAGATAGCATTGTAATATGATATCGTTTTCTCTTTTCAGATCCAACAAAATGGTGAAGTCCAGTTTCCTATTTGGTCTAGTAGTCCTGGCGGTGGTATGCCCTGGCCAAACCGCTCCGAGAAGAAGATCTCGTGCTGCTGCCCTCCCTACGGAAGAGACAACTGAAGCACCCATCCGTCAGAGCAAGCTTGAAGAGAAATACAAAGAAGAAATCACAACTAGCGCCCCAGAATCAACGCATAGAAGGAATAAAGCACTAAACTTATTTGGCTACTTCCCTCCTTACATGTCTTCTGGCCTTGATTACGCGGACGATGATGATGATGACGTCACCTTCGCAGTAAACGATGATAACTTTAGCGGTGAAGATTTATCTAGAACCATACCGTCTACACGAAGACAGCAAAACAAGAAGAAAAATGGCAATGGAAACCTCTACCAAAATGATAATTTGAACTCTCTACAATACGATAATTCACCCATTTTCTATATTAGATTACCCCCTACACCTTACATGTTTGTTCCTGGTTTGGGTTATGTATCGCAACCACCTTCTCTTGGTCCCCCTATGTCCCCACTTATGCCTCAAGGTGTTCCTCAAGTAGCTGATCCGTTTATCAATCTGCCTCTAGACTTCGTATCAAATGGGAAACCAACTGGCGTGTACCAGTGGAGCGGCGCTGGCTATCCCCAGGTTCCTCAAATGGGATCCGTGGATCCCTTTGGCTATGGTGCACCGCAACCTATCATACCCGCACCGAGACCGACCTACAACCCTCCAGCATATCCCAAACCGAAACCGACGCCAAGCAATTCTAAGGTCACCAATCTTAAAGGCCCATATGTATTCAATGGAAAGCCAGCCGATAACGTCTATGTACTAAGGGACACTTACAATTCTATATACTCAGATGCTCTTCAAAATTTCTATCCTTAAAATGTAATTGGAGATAATAGGTTATAATTTGATGGCTCGTATCGAGCCTATGTTTTTTAGAAAAACAATTTTGATTATTTTCAATGGTGCAATCAATTTATTGACCTTATATTTTTAATTTTTTAACATATGGACTGTATCTTATTTTTGAATTTAACGGACCGAATATTTCTTCAAGGAAAAGAATTCAACGAGATTTGTTAAAATATCACAACAAACTTTAAACTTGTTTCCTCCACTAAGGCCGTGAGATGATTGATTGATTAATATAATTAATTTAAGTAATTAATTAGTAATTTTTCCTTAACTATAAAGATAGAAGTTTCTAATTTAATTTATTCTTTTAAAAACGTAGAGATTATTTAATATTATAAATTATTTTAGATAAGTAAGTACAAAAACTGCAATGTATTAATCCATCCATTAGTAATACATACATTACATAATTAATTGTAATTAGTTTTGTATTGTTTAAAAATAATTAATATTTTTAATTACATAATACTTTTATAATACTTGCATTGTATAACTCAGTGCTTATTTTTTATATCAACTTAGTTATTCCTTTAGTAAATAAGTAAAACTTAATAATTTCATAGGTTATATAGATTTAAGATGTAAGCCACCTCCTAGTCTCTCGTGAATTGTATTTAAGCGAGATACGTAGAGAGATTACGAAAACCAACAATTCGTTCGAAAAAATTATGTTTTGATAGAAAACTGCTTTCGAGTACGACTAATATAATATGGTACTTACTCAAAGTTGAACAGGGTATGTTTGAAACATGAGTGCAGAGTTTTGATCCGATTTCTCAAAAACCTGTAATAAAAATTTAATAATACATTGTGTTCCGATTTCCCCTAATTATCATAATCACCGTAAATTACAGAGAAAATACGGTTGGATCAAATTGTTTACGTCCTGAATGTAGTTTTATTCATGTTTTACAATATTTTGAAGGATAATTTAAATGTAAAGATGACATAAGAAACATATTGCGCATGCGAAATAAATGAAAGGTGGTAATTAAAAAAAAACTCGCCTTTAGGCCTTTTTTCGCCTCGCAAGAAACAAAGGAAAACTGATCGCCAACCTTCGCTAGTCGGAGAGGCACCTCAAGAAGAAGAATTTAAAAAAAATGAAAAATTTGGTAGAATTTCAATGCAATAATTTTTTGAAAAAAATAAAATAATATCATAGCGTGGTATGTTAATATTCTCACAAATGATCATTGTGATATCATCACTTAAAATAAGTATTATATTGCTATAAAATACATAGCTATAAATATTTGCTGTAATAATACTGAAATTGTAAAACAAAATAACCAAGATCTTATTTAGTTGTTTTTTTTTGGCTAAAAAGAAATTAATTATGATACAAAAAACTACACGTGTAAAATGTGGCAATTGTTTTTAATATCAGAGACAGCTGACAATTTGCAATAATAATAAACTTAACGTAGATATAAATAGGGTGTTTTTGAATAAGTATATTTTTTGTCAGTAACTCCATAAATGTCTTATAATTATGTCGTCTATACATATTTAGAAAATTTGAATATTTTTTATGTAACAAATACACAAAGTATGTTATAACCTAAAACGAGTGAGAAATAAATACAATTTTAACTAGTCTGTTCATTTTATTTTTCTACCTTACGCCAAATCCGATGAAAATTAAGAAAAGATAACAAGCAAAAATTGTTTTGATAAATGTCTAGCAAATTCCTACTGTCTAGCAAAAAGTTGCAAAGCAAGCAACAATAGCTGTGGCATTTTGGCAAATTCACAACCTACCTGTTAAAAACATAAAGTATAGCCGTTTTATCAACTTGAAGTCTTGTCAATAAAATAAAAGCAGTTTTCATTGCCTAATACGTAAAAAGACTACACGAGCGAATAATAATATTGAATTTTCCCGCTGTGGAGGAACGTCTGTAACGAGAATTGGGTTTTAGTGTTGCCCGTCAAAGATTTTAAAATATGTTGCCAGTTCGGTAAAGGGAAAGTCGTGTTACACATCATAAATAATTTTTTTTTGTATTTCACTTATTTTTTCTTTTTAAACTATCTAATAACATCTCATTAAATATTTAAAAACAAATTTTTAATAAAATAAAAATATGCATTTGTCAAATCACTCCTTGATAGTTTTCGAACGTATCAAACTGTCAAAATTATTTTAGCACGTAAGAGCAGGAAATGTTAAAATAACACGAAACTCAATTAAAATATAAACAAAACTAAAACAATAAAAATAGTAAAACTAGCGACAATTTATGTAGCATATCTATTTCCTTATTGACATAACTTTAAATAATAATTCGCGAACATGTGTGTTAATTGAAGTGACGTTTATTAAATAACAAAAAGAGTAGAATGACCAGTGTATTTTATTTTGTTATTTAATATAATTGTACACAATGTTTCGGAGTCGAAGTTGGTTTGGTGCATCTTGGGGAAGGCCTAAAAATCCCCATTCTTTGGAGAGGTTAAAATATCTACATAACATTCTGTCTAAAAACACAACTGTATCAGAGAGTAACCGTGGTACCCTCGTGGAATCTTTAAGGTGTATTGCAGAAATCCTGATATGGGGTGACCAGAATGACAGCTCTGTGTTTGAGTAAGTGACCTTATTTACAAATGGAAATTTATATCAATACTGAGTCATTGTAATAAATTGTTGCACTTTATGTTGTATATATGCAGTTTCATGTATTATGTTCCCTTTTGTGTAATTTATGTGTAATTATGAAATAACTACACATATATTGATAAAATTTTCCATTAGTTTTTAGCTTAATTTATTAGCATGCTGATTTATTAGTGACTCATAAAACACCTTCATCTTTATTTAATTGCCAAAGTCATTTAAATTACTAAAGTTTTACTACACATTGGAATTCTACATTTATGATATGCATATTTACAGGGTGTTATAAAAGATTAAAAGTTCTCTGCTCTTTCCAGTTTCTTTCTAGAGAAGAACATGCTCTCTTATTTCCTTAAGATAATGAGACAAAAATGTGGAGGATCGTCTTATGTATGTGTTCAGTTATTGCAGACATTAAACATATTATTTGAGAATATTAGGAATGAAACATCTTTATGTAAGTACATCTAAACTTGTAAAGTAACATTTCACATTTTATAAAGAAGTGGATGCCTAATAATTAACAGAATTTAAAATATTAAAAAGTTCTTTGTTTGGTAAAGAATAGGGAAAGTAAGAAATTAATAATTTTCTCAACAAATGTTTATTAAACTATTTTCACTTACAAAGTACATTATAATCTTACTTGGGGAGTGAACAGTACCTTCACAGTTTTATAATTTCTTTGTTTTCAGATTATTTACTAAGTAACAACCATGTTAACTCAATAATAGTTCACAAGTTTGATATATCTGATGAAGAGGTAATGGCATATTATATTTCATTCTTGAAGACTCTAAGTCTGAAATTAAATAATCACACCATACACTTCTTTTATAATGAGGTAAGAAATTAAAATAACTACTAACACAACAGAAGGGTTAGACAAAATGCATTAGCTTCGAGGCGATTATAGCAAACTTCAAAAATGCATAAAACAGATAATAACTTTTGATAAGTCATTTGACTGTTGCACGCCAATTTCATACTTTTTTAAAATTCATTATAGAATCACTTGGAAGCGGATGCACTTTGTCTCGCCCACCTGCATATAATACATCTCCATTCACAAAAAACACCAGTTGCCCATGACTTTTAATCCATGTGGAATTATATATAAACATAGACCCTTAGATAAAATTAATAAGAAAGAAAATAGTAATTGTAGAAAAGTAGTAAAGAGTGATAATAAATTGTTTGAATATTTTGGCATTTGTTTGAAATTGTTTGCAATTGTTTGAATGTGTTGTGAACAACAACCAATTCAAGTTCTAACAATATTCTTTGCACCATAACATGTAATATAACTTGCTAAGAATATGTTTTTTTTTTCCTTTAAAAAGTATTTGCAAGACTTTATCAAATTATTTTTATTACATACATAAGAATTAATTAAAAACTTGATGTTGAATACTCATACGACTTTTGTGATAAGATATTATCTTAATTAAAAAAAATGTTTCTTGAATTCCTCTGCATGTAAAACTAAATGATAACAATTTAATTAATATTATGATATATCTATGTAATTAATTTTGTTTTTTTAATAAACACTTTACTGTTTTATGTAATATGGTGTCCAGAATTTGATAGATATTTAATAAAATAAAGGAAAAATATACTTATCCTTAATATATCCAAAGTATTGAATTTTTTTATTCACAACTATACTGACTCTTCTACTTACATTTTATTGTAATATACTCCTTAAAAGTACTGAACCCCACTGAAGGGCTTGGAGTCCTCCCTAAGTTAGGGAGCTAAGCCATAGTCAACCATGCTGGCCCAGTTCCTGTCGGTTGACTACATATCTGAGATGTGCAGATTGCATCACAATGTTTTCCTTCACCATATGCACATGGGATAAATGTAGTATATCAAAAAATTTAAAAACATTGTTGCATGGCAGGATACCTTGTATCGGTATATTACAAGTCAAGTGCTTAACCCCAAGACATTGACGCTTTAAACGACGACATATATTATGATAAAAAATGAAGAATGTTTATATCTTTTGTTGACTGTGTTTCAGCATACAAAAGATTTCCCGCTGTACACCGAGGCAATAAAGTTTTTCAATCATCCTGAATCAATGGTTCGGATTGCGGTGCGCACTCTTACCTTGAATGTATACAGGGTGCAAGATGCCAGTATGCTTCGATTTATAAGAGATCGGTAAGATTTTATTCAATTACCATCTGTCCCCAGCGATTCTGTGTGCGCACAATTTAAAATTAAATTAGTAGCCTATGTGTTTCTGTAGACTATGTTCATCATCCATGCAGCCATTCTGGTGATACCTTCTAACTAAAATTTGCTCATCCATTCAAGAATCCATAGCTCGCAATTATATTATTAGTAAGATTAATCTTATATATAAAATTCTCGTGTGACAAATTTCGTTCCCATACTCCTCCGAAACGGCTTGACCGATTCTCATGAAATTTTGTGAGCATGTTGAGTAGGTCTGAGAATCGGCCAACATCTATTTTTAATCAATTACTATTACTATTTTCTATTATATACATATTTATATGTATACTAGCTGACGCCCGCGACTCCGTCCCCGCTAAATTAAAAACAAACTTAATAAGTGGCCTCTGTGTTCTTCCAGACTATGTCAACATCCATCCATTTAAACATTCGCATTTATAATAATATAAGTAAGATATCATAAGGTTAATTATTTGCAGGACTGCAGCGCCTTATTTTAGTAACTTAGTTTGGTTTATCGGAAAACATATATTGGAACTAGATGCATGCGTCAGGAATGATGCTGAGTATGTATTATATTTTATAATTATATTTATAATTTCATTATTATTTATATTTTAAATTAGCAAATTATATCTTTTTAGCCATCAATCTCAACAAAAATTGGACGACTTGGTTGCGGAACATTTGGACCATTTACATTATATAAATGATATTTTATGTCTGAACATTCCCGATCTGAATGATGTTCTTACAGAACATTTGTTACACAAACTGCTCATCCCTCTATACATATATTCTTTGACTTCTGAACCGACAAAAAGACCTGTCACTTCCTCCCCATATAATAGAGATCATATTCAGAGTATAGAAGTTATTACGAGAAACTTGGAGGCTATTTTAAAAGGCAAAAACACTGAAACACCAACGAGAATGAACTATCCAATACAAAGAATAGAATCAGAAGAGGAAACTAAACCTTCAGTATCTTGTGTTGTGGCATTATTCTTATTATCACAAGTTTTCTTAATAATAACTCACGGTCCAATAGTTCATGCTTTAGCCTGGATTATATTGCAATCAGATTTATCAGTATTCGAAGAAGGTGCAACTAAAATATTAGAAATGTATTTAAGTAAAGCAAAAACTAATGTCAAATTGGAATTCTCAAAACCACAATTAAGTTTAGAGAAAGCTCTAGAAACATCCGGACAAGAAAGAGATTACACAACACCGGAGTACAGTGGTGCTAAAGCTTTTGGTTATGACACAGATCATTCTAGTTGTGACCTTGATCCAGAACTTGTGTCCACTTCCCTACCATCTACGTCACATATAAGTGAAACATCCAGTATAGCTAATGATTCCACTGAAGATTTAGTAACGCAAATACATAGTATAAAATCGATAGTTGCAGCACAAAATATGCCAGATTCACCATTACCGGATTCCGGTATTGATTCTAGCTCGTCTAAAACATTGTCAGATTTAAATAATATCACCGATGAAGAGAAACAGAAATTACTAGCTGTATTACCCAGTACGTCAGCTGAAAAGAATATGAGTATAGAAAATATTTTAGATAAAGAATCAAAGGAAATTGATAAGAGACCATTCTTAAAGACAGTTCTAGAATCTTTGGATTGCAGTGAAAATGATTATAAAGCGTTATTCGCTTTATGTCTATTATTTGCTTTGATAAATAATAAAGGTAAGAATTATACAAGAACTATCTCTCGCCCGTGGCTCCGTCTGCGCAGATTTAAAAAAAAATAGTAGCCTATGTGTTCTTCCTGACTATGTTCATTTTGTATTTAAACTTTCATCAAGATCCATTAAGCGGGTCTGGAAATACATTTAAACAAACATCCATCCATCTAAACATTCGAATTTATAACATTACTAGCTGTCGCCTGCGACTCAGTACGCACGGAATTAAAAAAATAACTAGTAGCCTAAGTGTTCTTCTAGACTATGCTTTATATGTATGCCAAATTTCATCATGATCCATTCAGCTGTTCTGGAGATACCTTCAAACAAACATCCATCTAAACATTCGAATTTATAATATTAGTAAGATGTTCTGTTTTATGATGTAAACTAATCGATTTCTTTTTTTTCGCTTTCCTTTGGTATTAGTCGGTAAGAATTTCATCCGTTATTGAAATATATTAATATTTTCTTCAATATTAAAAACTATAACATTTCTAGGAGTGAATACTGAGTTATTGGATACTTTGCTATGTCCTGAAGAAGATACCACATCAAGGAATTCAACCACAAGTATTCAGGAAGGAACAGATGTCGCTAGTGGGCAAAGAGATACTCCAGTGCGATCGAAGCGACCTCTACAGAGTTTCAATGCGTTTCTAATTAATAAGCTAATGGCTATCGCTAACCTTAGTTGTAAACCAGGTAAGATTTTTCAGAGCAGTCTCAAAAAGGTCTCCCTCTCACTGGAGAAGTATCGAGTAGTCACAATGAAACACTGGTTATATCTTGGTGCGAGTCAACTTTATTTAAATGCGATCGGCAAGTCGATAAACATACCAAATAAATCTATATCGTGATCTAGTAATATGTTCCGCCATCTATTGATATAATAATGTAAACTTAATTGACATAGCGTTTGACACATAAGGTGGCAAACGAGCGAGCGGCCACCTGAAATCGCTGAAATAGCGAAGTGACCGTTGCCCATAGACATACGCAATTGTATACGCGTTGTCTACGGAGGAGAGGATGCACAAAAAGAAAATATTTAAAATATTTTCCCTTTCCATGCATCCTCTCATCCGGAGAGTCCACTTCCACTTCCCATCCTTTCCTTATAAGAAAAAAGGTGGGAAGGGAAAGAGGACTAAATTAGGCCTCCGGGACGCACACTCATCACATGAAACGCGGAATTGCTTTAGTAAAATAATTGTTGGTTATCCAACTGCCTCAAGGGGGTATTGTGTTGTGTTTTACATAAATAAAATCGAACCTGGATAAGCCAGAGTCTATAGGACAGCGATATCTTTCTCGCTACAGCGGTTTCTCACTGAACCGAGTTTCTCGCTTTTTTCTAGCGACAAATTGGACAATGTCTCATTGATCCTAGTTCGATTCAGATTTGCATGTAAATTTCGTTGTGACCAACTGTATACTAAACGACTAACCGTGGGCTTCCGAGACCAAAATCTGTGTGTAAAACTTATTGGTATCTCTGTTTTGTCAAAGATAATAAAACGACGTTGCTTTCATCATCAGCTCACTATACGTCCCCATCGAAGGGCTCGGAGCCTATCCTAAGATCACGGTAATTAGGCCATAGTCAACCACGCTGGCCAAGTGCGGGTTGACTTCACACATATCTTTGAATTTCTTCTCAGATATGTGCAGGTTGCATCACGATGTTTTCCTTCAACGTAAGAACGTCGGATAAATGTACATATGTAGTTTGTAAATCGAAAAACATATTTGGTACATGGGATCCGCCATGAGCCACCGATGCTCTCGTTATTATATAGAAAAGATTTTGGTCTCAAAAACCAACGGTAAACAATAGTTGGTTATAAGTGGCCTTTTTTATCGGTTTTTTTTGTTTGGTTAGCTAATAAATAATATTTTTCCTATAGCATCGAAAGTGAGATTGGTGACTTGTGAGCTGAGTGTGTGTTTGTTGCGCGTGGCGCTGCAAGGCACGCGCGGGGTGCCCAGCCCGCAGCACATCGCCGCAGCGGAGTCGTTACGTGCCCGCGCCGCAGCGTTAGCTAGGAATTTCTACAAATGTGATGATATCTTTCTAGATATGTTCGAAGATGAGTTAGTATTTATTTATATACTTAAACTAGCGTTTCTAAACAATAGCTAATTTCTTTTATAATGGATACATTAATTTTAAAATGACAGATATTTGTGCAACTTTCAAATTAAACTTATTAAATTTAAGACACTTGATTCAACCATTTAAAGATTTGCCCATTTGAAGTGTCAATAGCCTAATGGTTAACGGTACGGATTTCCGATCACGGGGTCGGGGATTCGAATCCCAGCAGTCTACTATTGTCGTAAACCATGTCCTAGCACAAGCATAGAGCTTAGTTGTTGCTCTATTAAATTAACAAAAATATTTAATAGAGCAATAATTATAATAATAGTTTTAATTTTTTTTAATAAGTAAAGTACGTCTACAATCAGTTGTTTATATTTATGCAGATATTGTGAAATGAGCAAACGTCCATTAAACGTAGAATGGCTGTGTATGGACGCCGCCATCTTGTTACCGCCCACACGCACGCCCATGTCCGGGATTGCGTTCGCGAAACGACTTCCCAGCGGAGAGGTCAGTCCTAATGCAATTCAATTTTTAAATTCTTTTGTCGTATATAGACTATTCGGAGAGAGGAAGTTAAGAAATTTAAAGACCAAAAAAATTTTTCAAAGGTGACTTCAATTTTAAGGATATAAGACGTGTTTGCCTCCTACTATAATTAAAAATACTTGTTAGTTTGTAACTTAAAAAAAAACATGTCCTTATCACTAGTGCTTGTCGAATGAAAAAAAAACATCAAAATCGTCGAATCAGGAGCCAAATTACGAATAAGAACCAAAAAACCTTTCCACGCGGTCTATACGCGTTTTTGTAAATTAAAAATTTCTAAGATGTAATCCCCCTTAAGTTTATAATGAAGTTTCAGTTCAAAAGAGTGATATAAATTTTGATATACGTAGATGGAGCGAGCTCGTCGCGCGATACGAACGTTCTTCCTCATCCGAGATTTGCATCTGAAGTTGACTGAGCGCGCCGACACTCAGCTGCCGCTCGCCAACCCCGGACACTTCGTGCAGGTCGGCGACGTCCTTGACCTCAGTCAGTATACACATCTGCATACATTACCTCAGTTATTGTTGGTTTCTGAGACCAAAATTGTAAAAATACATATTGCAATCTCGACGATATATACAGAGATTTTTGTCTCAGAAACCTACGATAAGCAATATTTTGAAATGGGTCATTAACTTCACCGTATTGTTTTTAATTCGTGCACTTTTTCCTTTCCAGACGATTCAGATCTGATCTCGTGTGATATAATACAGAAGGACGGCACTTGGCACCACAGGTTCCTGGCGGTGGACCACTTTCAGATCATCCTGGTGGAGCCCGACAAGCAGAAAATGGGCTGGGGCGTGGCCAAGCTTGTCGGTAGTTTGCAGGATCTAGAAGTAAGAATACAAGATTTTTAAATTTATTAATCTTATCTTCTTATTATTAATATTATAAATGCGAATGTTTACATGTATGGATGGATGGATGTTTGTTTGAAGGTATCTCCAGAACGGCTCAACGAATCTCTCTGAAATTTGGCATAGATGTAGAACATGGTCTAGAAGAATACATAGGCTACTTACTAAGTTTTTTTTTAAAAACATGCGGACGGATCCGCAGGCGACAGCTAGTACCCTTATAAATTCTACAACAAAATAAACTTTAATCTTTTTACTAATATTATAAATACGAATACTTATATAGATGAATGGATGGATGTATGAAGGTACCTCCAGAAAGGATGCAAGTAACATACATTTCATACATCTTAAAGGCTCAAGGTCAATGCCCTCCCCCCTACACGTCTTATGTTCTGCGCAGATTCGCGCTATGTTAACATCCGCTAAGATATTTGAATGCTATAGTAGTTATTCGTATGCGACAGATCCAAGGAGACAAGGAGGACCCTCGTTGCCTGCAGCTGACGGTGCATAAGCCGCGTGTGGGTGCGGGCGCGCCTCCCCGCACCGTGCTGCTGCGGGCTAAGTTCAAGTTTGACGACCACATCCGTAGCATGGCCGCCAAACAACGCCTTACCAAGGTCACTACCCCTCTTAGTTTTTATTTCTCATATACACAATTAATAAAATTGGAGTGTCCGTCTGTTATATCGAAAAAAGAATTCATTCTTGAGCATGGTGTATTTTGCGTTGCTTATAAAGTTCAATTCTGTTTGTCTGACTATGGGCATTTATGTTTTCTGTCTACAAGGCCGCGTCATTGACAAATCAGTGCTTGTCGAGATAGCTCTGTATTAGAATGAAGAATTTTTTCAGTGAATTTTTCTTTTTTCGTAAATCGCTCTTTGACCTGTAATTTAATTACCAATAAATATTGTATTGTTTCGTTCCGTGCAATCTTCATTTCAATCGGAGGATGATGATACACGCGGACTTATTTTAGGCAACTTAAAAAAAACGCTCTGACAAAGTCGCGTGCGATCGCTAGTACTAAATAAGATTTAATATTTAGAATCGCTACTATTAGAGAACCAAGCAGAAAAAACCGGGTAAAAACTCAACACAGCTGTTAACACATTCAATGCTACCGAATAGCATTTTATACAAAAAAATATAATATATAAAGAGCCTTTGCCATAAACAATAATTTGTGTTATTTTTGTATAGGGTCGTACGAAAGCCCGTCAGAAGAAGATGCAGCAGATCGGGCGGCTGCTGGAGGTGTCGGGCATCTCCGCGCCCGCCTTCGCCACAAGACATCGCCCGCTCTTCACAAGGCCCGGTCTTTCTGCCGTCAGAAGATCTTCAGGTAAAAACACCAAGAAATTCCACTAATATAGCTTTTTTTCTCTCTTAAAGAGAATGAGATATTTGTTGTAAAAAAACATAATGTCTGGTTTACATTATGCCAGTACAGTAGGACAGTAGCGCTTAAAATCAGCGCTGGCATGACATAAACACTCACTAGCGCCAGTTAGTCTATACAGTCCTCGCTAGACCAGCATTAATTTCGGCTTCGTAGAGCGCTATCTCTTTTACACACTATTTTTAGTTTCGATTGACTTGAAAATAATTTATCGACCACAAATAACAATGCATAATATGTATTTGACTTTATTCTAATACTAGCTGTCACCCGCGACTCTTCGCGCGGAATTTAAAAAAATACATATGTGTTCTAGACTATGTTCTATATGTATGCCAAATTTCATCAAGATCTGTTCTGCCGTTCTGGAGATGCGTTCAAATAAATCCATCCATCCAAACATTTGCATTTATAATATTAGTAAGATCTTGAATAGAGCAGGACAACTAGTGGAATTAATTATTTAGAAAAGCTCCATCTAGTGAGAAATTGCAGTATCCTTAAGTTTATTACGTTGAAGGTGGTGACGGTGAGGAGTGTGAGCGTCGCCTGCGCAGACCGAGCGGACACGTGCTTAAGGACGGCATCGTTGTCTACCGCGAGAGGACCAGCAGAGAGAGGTAACTTTATAGCTTAAGCCTCGTTATGCTGTTTTCATTCTTAAATAACCAACTATATAAAAAAAATCGATAAATTATCCTTAAAAATATTGGTCAATTGCAATAAATATTATTGTGACACAAAAATAACAGTTTCAGTAGCCGTTGATTATTTTTTCAATTTCCAATTAATAAATATATCATAAATAAGAATGTTTGGATAGATGGATGATTGTTTGTTTGAAGGTATCTCCAGAACGGCTGCATAAATCTGAAATTTGACATAGATGTACACAGTCGGAAAGAACGCATAGGCTACTGACTAAGTTTTTATTCCTTGCGGACGGAGTCGCGGGCGAGAGCTAGTTTAGTATCTATATAATAGTTAAATAATGATTACACATTTAAGATTTTATATATATTCCAAATTAGATTTTTTTTTCTGTTAATACATAACTGATATAAAATAGTTTTATGTACTGCAGTAGTATATCGAGAAGCAGCAGTACGCAGGGATCACGAGAAGGTTCTCCTCGTCCTCGCTCAGAAGACATACCTTTAGAAGATATAAGAAGAAACATGGCCGCCGCAGTCACGCCTGTCACAACACAGGTTTGTCTAATCTTCTAGAATGAACACATTTAGAAACAGAAAAGATTTTTGATTGTGTTAGGAAGAAAATCCGGCAGTGCCGGTGTACTGGCGCAACACTAGCCTTATTTAAATATCGACGTTTATTTCCCCTCACTAGTCATTCTGACACTAGACTTTGTAACGAAATCGCGTCATTCGCGACAAATGATTCTAACTATTATAATAATGTCTAAAAATTGTAAATTGGTTTTAAGGAATAAGTAACCGTTAACGTGTTATGTTTGAAGAACAGATATTGACGGCCCCGATGTAAACTTATATAACTCCAAAATCTTATATTTACACGGCATTCAAATGTGTGCATCTCGAACTCTATTGCCAGTTTTTTTTTTGCTAGGAAGGATTTTTTGCTATATATTTCGCGTAATAAAGATCGCGTTAAATGTATTATTTGTTACTTACACAGTTATTAAGCAAAAAAATAAATTGTTCAGTTTCCACGATGAAAATTCACGCTAAAATTAAATTTGATTTTAGTATTAAAATAAAAAAAATTAAGAAACAACTATACATTTGATCCAATTATTCTTAAAAACCTCACATTAATTTCTAATTATATTTTTTTTTATATTTCAGAGCCAACCAAGTACATCGAGAGAAGCTTTGAAAGTAGTCACAACGTCGTCTGAGGAAACTTCCTTCATATCTGGAGAAGTTCCTCGATACAAGAGAAAAGGAATCGTTGAAACTATATGATATTAGCCTTTATTATCAAGACAATAAGGTATGAATTCAAATGTTTTAGACAGCACTTGATTCTTCATATTGTAAAAAAATCTATGTAATAGATTGTAGAATGTCTCGAAGTATGGAACTGGTTAAGGTGTTTGGTTATCAAAGTTATGTCTTGAGGTTTTATGTGTTGGATTACAGGATACTTAAAAAACGAAGATTATTTTTTTTCAAAAAAAAAACAGTAGAACCTCGATATATGAACTGTCAAGAGCGACCTATTTATATTTCATGATTACTAAATATATTTTTTTTTATAATAGCATTCAGAGTTAGTAATAAATAAATAAATAGTTAACAAATTATTTATTACACAAGCTAAATATTAGTTATTCTATGATTTAGTTTGCAGAATTTGTACAACGTAATGTAACAAAAAATTTACATATGTACACAAATAATATATATCGTATTTAAAAAAAAATGTCGCAAAATTCTTAATAAACTTTATTACAGTACGCAAAAAAAAACTTTTCTTCATATATTCGATTATTCGAATGCCTTACGACAATTAGTTCCGTTGATCGTGTTTCTACTGTACAATTCAATTTATTTTCAAATTGTGTTAAAAATAAAAAATAAAAACTCGACCATAACATGACATTGGCCTGATGACGTCACATTGACATATCTAAAATGCATCAAATTCTATGCAACTCTATGTATTTTATGTTATTTTCAGACCATTCAAAAGCTAATATGATATCAACAATTTAATAAAATAGTTCTAATAGTCCTACAAACGTTTTTGACCCGGTGAGTGGCCTTGTTATCATGGCGCCAGGACAAATAAGTTTGACGCACTATACACATTTTTTAGGTTACTCTAGATCATTATTAGTATGTAAAATGTTTAAATAATTTTGTTTTTATACTTTTTTTATTTTTTTTTGTGTTGTGCTCTTGAAATCGGACATTGAAGAAATTTGTCCTACTTTAATAGTCATTTTTGGGTTATTAAAAAGTTTCAAAAGTATAACTCAATCATTGAAATGGTAAATAATTAAAAAAAAACGTATAGTATGAAACTTAAAGTTCAAATTTAATTGGTCCATTTAAACATATCGTTAAAAATCAATCACATAAAAAAATTAAATTCATCAAAAAAGCTGTGGTTACGTCCATAACTTTTTTATTACCGTATGAAAACATAGCTCTACTTTTTTTTTCTTGTCTGCATAATATTGACGTAAAAATCGTATACTTGTTTTTTTGACAATGGAAACATTTTATGAAATTTTTTATCAAACACCAATTTTTTTTGTTAAGTTCCTAATGTGATATTTTTTAGTAAAATTCTTTTTAATAGTTATTTTTATATTTTTTTGTAAAAATCTTTAATTTATGAAAATAATAGGCCAATATAACACATTTTCCTATCTTTTTTTTAATAATCAAGGTTTTTGTCCATTTTCTTATCACCGTCCTTAAGTTTTTAGATATCGGATTGATCCGATTAAAATAAGAACATTTGCTATCTTAGATTAATGTTTGCATTGTAAATTTTTTAATCACATTTTTTTTCATACATTCTAAATATTAATAAAAAAAAACTTTTAAAAGTATCATTCCGAACTTCCATCTACAATAATATGTAAAAAGGTGTGTCAAATAGTTTAAAAAAAAACTAGTTTTAACTAGAAATGAATATTTATTTATATATGACGTCAGTGCAATTTATTTTTGGTCCAATTACAGTTTTTGTCAAAGAATAAGCAACGACAAGAATCATTCAGGAAACTGACAGATGTCGGTAAAACAGTATGATTTGGAAACTGTCAAATTATATTCCTTTTGACGAAAATAGTTATTGAACAAAATAAAAAATAACATTTTTTTTATATCATAAGATGGCAAACGAGCGAGGGGCCACATGAAATCGCTGAAATAGTGAAGTGACCGTTGCCCATAGACATACGCAATTGCATATGCGTTGCCTACCTTTCATCGACGGAGGAGAGGATGCACAGAAATAAAATATTTTCCCTTTCCATGCATCCTCTCATCCGGAAAGTATGTATGAAAGGTATCCACGCTGACAATCATTATAGATATTCAATATATAGCATGGTTTATGAACACCATTGGTTTATGTTGTGATTTTATTTAAACTTTACAATAATTGTTGTACATTTATGTTTACAAATAAAATGTTGTAGCGTTGAAATGAAATATATATTTAACATGTTATATTATACAGTTGTTTTATTCTTACCTTGAAATTTATATCTTTCCTCCTTGTCTTATGTTTGCCGTTAATGTTTAACCGACAGGGGCGCTAGTGAGCTATCATAATTTAATTTGACAAGCACACCGGGTCAAATATCTTTGTATGTCTATATTAAGATTATTTGTTTACTAATAAAAAATATAATAATTTAAAAATATCTACTTTTAGACATTAATTAGTATCTTTTGGCGCGAATGGCGCACATTCATTACAAAGTCAAGTGTCAGAATTAGTGTGGGGACATAAACGTCGACATTTTAGTAAGGCTAGTGTTGTGCCAGTACACTGGCATTGTCGGTTTTTCTTCCTAACAATACTTATGTATTTCTTGTTTCTTTACTGCCATAGCCGCGAGAGTTATAACAATTCAATTGTTGCATAAATGGAAGAAAATAAAACATTCTTAGTCAACTATATTTCCATTCTAATTTATTTGATTAATCATCTGTTCTATACACATGATATGCACCAATGTTTTTAAATTATACAAACAATGTTCATGACTCGAATACAATTAAAAAAAAACAACTATTTACATAACACGAAACAATGTCTTAAACTTACACTTACATTGCTTATAACTTGAATTATGATTCAAAATATAATATAGACCCATCTGAGGAAAATAGTTGTATGTCTTAAGTGACTTAAGACATATAACTCTTTTCGTTATGGATCTTAATATCAATCAAATTCAACACTTAAAAGTTTTTGAACGTAGAATAATTAATGCTTTTATCCCACAAAAACAGTTTACATTTACAATCGTTTTGTTTATGTCTTTCCTGGTGACATACTAAATATATTATGAAATAATTATGACTTAATTCAAAGTAACTAAAAGGCAGATTTCCATACTCAGAATCGCTTAAGCATTAGGGTAGATTTAGTATAAATACTAAACAAGCCCTCATTAGCCATTTAACGAATCTGGTGTGGCAGTTAAAGTATAAAAAACTTGCGAATACAGTCTTTGAATTCGTGCATTTTCAATTATTTGTTATAAACGAGCAAATGAATAAAAAAAGAAATATGATAGATGTATAAATAATTAGTCTTTTCCAAGTCTAAATTAGTGATTAATGTAAAGGAACGATTTTTACAGATCAAACTATATCTTAATTAACTTATAATTATTTGAACGATTTTCACATATTGGTCAGCGCAACTTAATAATAAAAGACAGTTCGTAGAAAGCTTTTAAATTAGTTTTCTTTATATCAAAATTGTAAACTATCGCTTGATTAACATTATGCCATTTAAATCCTATTTCTATTGCAGTTACAAGTATTTTTATTATATACAAAACATATACGTTTAGAAATATTGACGAATTAAATATAATTGGATAGCTACGGTGTGAAACCTCATACTTTTCTAAGTAAAAATAAAATAAATTGAAAATACTTCGACATAATACATACTTCGAAACTCGTTTAAGCTTTAAGCCCTTTAAATCTCATTTTTTTTTGATTCTTTACAAAACAATAATAACTATATACTTCTAACATAAAACAGTCCAAAAATAAGACAATAGTCAAAGTATTGATTAAGGTTTTTCGATGTATTTTTACGGTAACATAGTAATAAAGGTCTACATACGAAAAAACTAGAATATTTTTTAGTGAGGCATCAAAACGTAGCTATAACTTAGGCCGTAAAATAGCTTAGAAATTTATTACATTAGCTATATTATTAGCAACGATTCCTAGGACCCACTGCATAGTTCGTAAACTAACAAGCATAGTTTGGAAGCACACATATAAGACGTACGTACAGACCAACAAAAATCTATATAACCACATGCAAAGCACATACGAGTAAATTAAAATATTTATTCTTTATATTTATTAGCTTATTATACGTGTATTTAAAATAAATTAGAATATAAATTAAAATTTAATCAGTAATAATGAAGCTGCCATATTTTTGTGACTTTATAAAATCAACTTTTATACATTATTAAAAGTTTTTTTTTATATCATAAGGTGGCAAACGACCGAGCGGCCACCTGAAATCGCTGAAATAGTGAAGTGACCGTTGCCCATAGACATACACAATTGCATATGCCTTGCCTACCTTTAATCGTCGGAGACGAGGATGCACAGAAAGAAAATATTTTCCCTTCCCATGCATCCTCTCATCCGGAAAGTCCACTTCCACTTCTCATCCTTTCCTTATAAGGAAAAGGGTGGGAAGGGAAAGAGGACTAAATTAGGTCTCCGGGACGCACACTCATCAGACTGTACGCGGAATTGCTTCCACTCGACGCCTGTCTTCTGTGTGGTCGTGGTATTTCACCGGGCGAGCCGGGACTGTGCTTTAAAGTTCTTTTTTATGGTACGAAATAAATATTTAGGAAGCATTAGTTGATAGAAATACATATGTAATATTTTATTATAAAATTATATTTTTTAAGATTGCCTTTTGTGACTAAGTTTTTCAGTTAAAATCTTAATGTGAGGATTTAAAACGTTATAGATAAATATCTTTCTACAAATGATTTATTTTAGCGAGAGTAGATTTTCTTTTGTAAAAAATATTTTGTCGGGGAAATTGTATTTACGTTGGGAAGTTTGTAAAATGGTAAATGAATAAAATCTGATTTTTAGACAAATATAAAATATGAACCCTGTCACCAATTATGTGCGTTTGAAAGTGGGTTATCAATGGCAGATGACACTCTATTTAAAATTTCATATAAAAAATTACATTTTGTTTAAGCTTATAAAATCTAAAAAAAAAATCGATGGGATTACACAGATTAAAAAATATCGTATTGTCAAAATTGAAAGTAACAAAATCAGAAATTACCTGAACCTTTCAAAATTGAATATTATCTTCTTGAATATAATATTCTCTATTCTCATGGTCTTTTTTTGTTTGACAAAGTTTATATTGTGTCTATTTAAGATTATACAATCTATATTAAATAAAAGATTATAAACGAATAGTTAACTAAAATATATGATTAAAAAGGAGTCCCTTTAGGCAAGATTCCGAAGATACTGGCAGCGTTCTCTCTTTGAATAGCTATACTAATTCTTTGTCTGAGGTTGCTGCCAGCTTTTCGGTCTCCTTGTGATTGAAAGTAAAAAAAAATATGTCGTACATACACAACACTTTACTCAAGCAACCAGTTAATCTAAATGAAGCTCATTTTTCCTTAACATCTATTTATGTGGGTTCATATCGTGCGAAATTAAAAAAAACTCGTATATGTAGAGTTTTCACTGACGATACACCTGTACAAGAATACGGCATTCGCGAAATATGAATATTTCCAATAGGTATTTTTAATAGAGAAACTTACGGATGCAGTTAATACGGGTTTAGGATTCAATTGTTTATTTTTACCCAAAATAAAGCCATAAGTTAAAATTAAATTTGCTTTAGTCATTTGTTTTTAGTTATATCACAAAGTGAAATAATTCAGTAATGTATCGGGTTTCATAAACATGGGACGTTGTTTATATAATCAAATAAATACATGAAACTGTGGCTCAATTTAAAATATTAAGCGTTCTGTAAAAGCATGCAACGCTTAGCTTACATCGTTCAAACAAAGCCAAAATAATACAAATCTTATAATAAAAAATAATTAATTAATTGACCATCCTTACATTTAAATAATTCAAAAACAACTACTCTTTTACAATCTGATTACAAAGATAGAGATAATTGACAAAAAACTAATCAAAAACTTTTATAATTTACATATATTCCGGTCACGTTACATAGAAATTTTAAAACTTATTTCACTTCGCTTTCAAGTGAGTCCACTCATAAATACATCGTAGCTAAATTCTGCGTATATTACATAATATGATTTCACTACGAAAGGTGCAAATATTTCTAAAATATATATATATCATAAAATGTACTCTAATGTGCAATATACAATGCACGCATAACACATATGTATTTAATGTTATTTACCATAATTTCTTACACATAAAAACATTACTGTTAAACAGTATCATTCACTATACATCAATATTAATTTTATCAGCTAACTTCATATAGTACAATTTTGGTGTACATTTGTTTCGTAGTTCACACGTCGTGTTTGTCACTTTTTAAATAAATAACAAATAAAATATTGCCTATTAATTATATTTACTAATGTAATAAAGAAGCCTCGGTCAATATAAAATGAAAATTACAGATTAAAAAGGAAACAGGAAGCAGTTCAAAAAAATATTTGAAAAGAGAGTTTCCAATGCTACAAAATCAAAAAGTTTTGTTAATGGGATACATCTCCACTGAGAGTATCCTTCGTTAAGTTAGGGATAACTAGGCCATAAACAACCAAGCTGCATTAGTACGGGTTGATTGACATGACACTAATAAGAACTAAACATTTAAAAATAATTAATTAATTAAGAAGATTAAATAAGTTCAGTCTACAAACACGACGATTGAACTACACACATACATATTTATATATATATATCTGGACATCAATTTAAAATCAAATAACCGCACGTACTCATAACACTCCATACATCAGTTAACAATCATTATTGTCAGTTATATAACTATTTTTATGATTTTTTTTTATATTTATTTTAAAATATAAATTCGCAACTAGACAAAGGCAGTTTTAAAATAATTTTGTTATTAATATCCATTATTTTTATTTATTAAAATTACACTGAAATGTGATAAATATATTCTCATTCACATTTAATACACAAAAAAAAATCAGGTAGATAAAGAATTGAATGATATTTTGTTTTATAAAATGGTGTAAGTACATACATCTGTATATTACTAAACGCCAATTATCTCTTAACGCTGAAGTTTGCTACAAATCACAGCACCACAACTTGGCGTAGCTAGCTTCAGAGGACAAAGAATATTATAGATTGTAATAGTTAGAAATCATTTTAGCTGATTATAGTTTCTTTTAACTCACCATTATACAAAAAGAAATGCAGTCAAAGCATTCTCTTCACATAAAAGTATGGCATAGGCGCCTGATATCAAGTTAAATCTAGCAAAGTACACTTAAACTTAGTTACGAATATCGATAGGAGCTTGCAATTTATTATTCAAACGTGCAAATAATCGACCGACTTCATAGCATCTCGAATCACTTATAACAAAGGTCAGAATTACGCTATCACATAACATCCATAGATAATAGAGTCAAGTCATTAAGCCGGTATAAGGTTGATATAAAATTGTATTGCGACGATGTTTATTGCTTGTTAGGAGCGCAGTTGTGCGGGACTGAGCACCAGCTCGCCGTCGGGGTTGGCGGCAAAGGAGACGTTGCGCGGTGGAGGCCGTCGCCCGGACGCCACGCCTTGCGACGTGCTCGGACCCGCCCCCGGGGACACCGCCCCCGAGCACGCTGGAGGCGGCTTTAACGTACGAGAATGCGTACTCGCCTGTTATTATAACAAATAATAATTAGCACATCAAATTGCGGCTTGCTCTCGTTTATTAATAAACATATTTCAAAGTATTTCTATTATATAATAAGGCGTTCAACCTGTTCCAAGTTAATTTTTTAGATAGTGTAAGAAAAATTAAGCATGGGCAACGATCTGCTATATCACTATACATGCAGCATACACTCTTGTTCAATGTGGTACATTACGAATACTAGCATTATACCATACCTGTTGCACGATAACTGCGTGAGGCTGCGTAGTAGCGGTGCGATACCTCCTGAGCCGCTCGTCCTCCTCGCCGCTTGACAGGCTGGACACATCGCACGAGGAGCCGTCCAGGCGG
>NW_013531107.1:453691-521633 GCF_000836235.2 Papilio xuthus | reverse complement strand
CCGCCCCACCCCCTGACAGTCTGAATAGCAAAAAACATGATGTGTATGTAACAGGACATCATAGTTTACTGGTATGCACATGTCTATTTAAGATAGGAAACTGCTAAAATTCTATGACCTCGGGAGCGAATTTATATTTTTTGCGTTTAATGTTTGAGTTGAACGAGTTTTTTCAATTATAAATTCTACATATCATGTATTCTACCTTCTGTTCTCCTTGTAGTTTGTTCGTCTTCGACAGCAGGGCTTCGCAAATATACAAAACGCAATACGCAGCAGACAACACGCGAGCCCCGCCACGATCAGTGAGGGACCCACCAGACGAAGCGCTGGAGTTTTGAAACCCTGAAAAATTGAAAATAGAAAAAAATTTAACTTGAATTATAATAGAAAAGTTAATATTCGGAATGGAAATCACGAAATAACTATTAAGAGAAACATTTTTTGTGTGGACTTTAACAGGCAATCTATCTTTAAAACTTTCAGAAAACGTGAGTACTAACTTATACTAGATTTAATTTAAATGTTAAACTATTGAATTTAGTTGAAAAATCATTAAAAGTAGGTAATATATAATAGAAAATTATGTACGTCGAAAAGCTTATAAGCTGAACAGAGCTTATTTTTCATGCGCATGTGGTTTTGTATTAATTAAATTAGTGTCCGCAATGTAACATTCATTAAAATTAATGAAGTTATTAAATTCAACGCTGGTCACATCCAGCGGAATGGATAAAGGTCGTGTGTTACACCGCAAATCATTTTGTCGCGTGTTTCAAGTTTCCTGTTTCCGGTTAGATAAAATATATTGGAGCAGGCTTTAAAATGTTTTAAAACGGCTTACTGTCTATTTTATTTCAGACTGATTTAACTAAGTGGCTATAGAAAATACAAAGTTTTTCGATTTAGTTGAGTTTTATGTTGTCGTAGTTTTTACTGCCTTTAGAGGAAAGGATCTTGTACAGGCGGTTAGGTAGGGAAGACAAAGAGGATGAGGCTTTCAGACCTATCCACATGGTAACTGATTGTTCAGCTTAATTGCGTATTTATTAAAACAACAATGCAATATGTACCTTGTCGCCGGTTCCAACGAAATACACAACGAGTCCAACGGCCAGTGTGGCCAGGCCGGCGTACAACAGGCGTGCGACACCCCACGGCTCCCCGCTCGCGCCCTCCGCCTCGCCGTCCGAGTCCGAAGATGAACCGTACGACGCATCCCGGACCTGAAGGCTCATGATCATAAATAATAATACCCCTAGACATATATCCAGTCACTTGAATCAGAAACTCTCACGCTCGTGCATTCATACAGAAGTAACCAAGAGACGCGTATCTACTGCTACGGCGTAGCTTAGCTGCGGCTACGGCGTAGCTTAACTACGGCTACTTATGATGTAGCCGTTGTAATAGATAATCTTAATAAAGCCTTTCTGTTCAATGTCTCCAATCGGATTTACCTAAGTCTAACAATATTTTTTTTTAATCCGGTGAACATTTTTAAATCATACCTTTCACAATTATGCTGATAAAGTTCTTTTTGAAATCATATTACATAATTTTTCATTATCTTATTTACATAAGCATTAGTAAAAATTAGCAATAGCAAAGCGAAGTCAGAATTAAATTTTTAATTTGGTTGCTTCGTATAAAAATTAAAATTTCAGGCACAGCTTTAGACGATAATAAGTTAAAAAATACTATATTATGTAGAGAAATAATGCAGGAAGATTAAAATTTAATTAAATATCTAATTAGAAAATAAATAATTAAAAAAGGAATCTAACGAAAGTGTAATTAATTAAAATAAATTAATTTAATCATGCACTAATTATACTAAAAATGATAAAAAAATTAACTATTTTAAAAACACTATTATTAAATTTAAATTAAAATACATTACCCATGTTAAGTCAGTGGTTATGTGCCAGTCGTTTTAAATATATATTTACTTTGTTACACTTTGTAATTTTAAATAATCATTAACCTTTCTTTTAAACAACATAGAAGTATAGAAAAAAGTCAAAATTGAAATAGATTTAAGGATAAGATAAATTTTGTAGTGTTGTTACTTTTCATTTGTCTTTAAAAGGTTACTAGACTTAATATATTAATATATTAATAAGAAGAGAAATTGAGATATGTGTAAAACTAGATGTATTTCAAACAAAATGACATAATTTTTGGAAACATTAAACACATTTCAAACAAAAGATATTTTGACTGATAAGTTTGAAAAAAAAATCTTGAAAAGACTGATGTGGAATAGAAAATACTAAGAGAAATACTGGGTTAACAAAAAGTTGAAGAAGAAAACTAAAAAAGGGCATATTTCTAGACAACTGGATAACTAAAGGGCGTCATCTACGACAAGAGGGTCTACGACAGGGGGTCCTCTACGAGAAGGGGTTTAAACCGGGAATCCTGGCGTCGGTATTGAAGATTCGTACTTTTTTGTCGCGGTGAGCTGTGCCATGCAGTGGGACGCGTTTGCTCTTGAGGATTACCCTGTTGTTGCGGTGCCACTTGGCGCGAGGATCGCGGCGGGCGCCAGGGTGGTCGCCGGGCACGGAGCAGCGTCGCGCCGCGCCGCCCGCTCCACCTGCACCGCCGCCCACCGACACGGCCGCCGCCTCCTGCCACGCGGCGCGCCCAGCTGCGCACTACACGCACAACACTATTAATATATTTCTTATTTCCGAAGAATTGTAGTTAAAGTTGATGGAACTACTCTCAAGTGGATAGCCGATTAAAGATTCTGTGACAAAATAAAATGAATGACCATCCCGTTAGATACTAGGCAGGGTTTCTACGCTGTGTAGTCTTTTACCTTCCGAAAAACGGAGTGAAGACCTGCGGGGCAGTGAGTCGAGTGTCACATCGGGAGTTGTCGGACGGTGTCACAAATTATTATAGAAGTATCGGTTTTATAGCGCACAGTGTCGGTTCGGTGTTCGTTTCAGTGGAGTGGTGCATCGAGTGTATTAGGAGTGCAGCATTGCTTCCACATAGACTATTTAATAGTGACTTATTTGACTGGATTTATACCGACAGAGTGACCAACCACCTAAAGGTGGTGAACAGAGCACCGAGTTGGTAAGTACCACTTCATAAATTTACTACACATAGTCTAACGATGATTGTAGCAGGGCTATCCGTACCCTTTGTTTACGGCTCAAAGGGGATACACATGTGACAATGTTTTCTAAAACATAATACGTAGACTGCTTCAAGCAGGTCTATCAACAGATCACTTTCCTCATATATGAAAGACAGTTTCCGATCGCCACTAAAATAATGTTGGCTGTACACTAACCTTTTCAAGCTGTCGATAACTAATGCACAAAATAGTCCGTGTACGTCCGTGCACAATTTATTCGTCCTCTACAGTTAGTTAAATAGATTTTGATTACTACTGCAGAGTTATTACCGGCTAGTTTTAATCTTAAGCACTTCAACTAGACTTTGAGTTTCCCTTTAAAGTTTAAAAGTAAATTAATTACGCTTTTAGATATTACTACTCTGTGAATATTGAAGTACTCGGCTACAAAGAAAATTACAAAAAGGACTCGTTAAAAAAATTGCACATACCCAAATAACCCGGATTGTTAAAAATATAAAACCATAAAGCAATTAGAATTCTTTTCGTTTGTTTACTTTAGTTTCTTTTTAAATAAATGTACGAGAATAGTAAAAAAAGGAGATAACATTTCGTAAAAACAACATGTCTGTTTTTTTTAAATATATAAGAAATATTTTGCTTTACTTAAAATCGAACCATACTTCAACTGTTAAATGTACTTAAGCCTGCTAAAGTGGATATCGTATTCGTTTAAAGGATTACAACACGTTTAATTTAAACTTTTAATTGCGGATGTTTGAAACACTTTACATACCTCTTAGTCGACGTATTACTGAAATTTTAATCTACAGTTTACTAATTTATTAACACGGAAATTAAAAGTAGGTACTTGTATACGAGTTGTACAAAAAGATTTTTCTAAACCTAAAACTGTACCATGGACGAATATTATATTTTGAATATTTATCATAAGATGTTATTGGCCTTACATTCTTATTCTTTTCCTAAATGAACAAACTTTTGTAAATGTTTTTATATAATGTATTTATATAAGCTGTTTAAATGCTTTCACATCGTTAAATATATAAGTAGATTTCCGAATAAAGTTCTTTCAATTTAATCCCTTTTTACTTTGTCTTGAGAATACTTAAAGATTATAACAAAATCTAATAATTTCGTAAAACGTACGAAAAAATAATATAATTTTTAGTATAACAATAGTAGTTCGCGTCGAGTGGCACTTTGTTCTTATGAAATAAAACTATCAACGTTGAATAGGTCAAGTTCTTTTTTTGTCCTCCACTCGACTTTCAGAGGTACTCACTATTTCAAAGCTAACTACCATATTTTATTTAAAAGGAATACAATTTCGTGTATCAGAAGAAAAAGGTTCTTTACTCTCTGATTGTAAAGACAAAAAAAATAGTAAATATAATCAGAATTCATTTTTTAATACTGGCAACTTCAAGCAAGCCTCTGGTTCGCAAAAGTAGAATAATAAAAAAAATCAATAACCCTAACTGAATATCTTATGACATTCCGTTTAATGGAATCAAATTGTCTCTGGTCAGAATTGCTTTTGCCGATTAGCTAACAGTGACCTCATTTAATTTAATATTTGCAAATACATTACCTTCCTATTAGTTAAACAAAAATATACCCAAGAGTTGTTATAGAAGATTTTCTATGTGTTTTAAATAGTTTAGTGGTTATTGATTCTATCCAGTACAATAAAAAACTTTTGGTTTTATAAATCTGATTCACGAAACATTTCTGAAGATACCTTTTACTAAACATCGAAACATTCATAATCATTATAAGCTCACTATACGTCTCCACTGAGGGGCACGGAGCCTACGCTAAGTTACGGCTAGGCCATAGTCAACCACGATGACTTAGTCGGGTTGGTTGACTCCACACATATCTTTGATTTTTCTGTGTAGGTTTTATCAAAATGTTTTCCTTCACCGTAAGAATTATCATTCGCATTTATGATATTAGTATCAAGTTAAAAAGTATTAAAAAGTTTATGCAATGTATTTCCTACTAATTTACAAGTAAAGAAGTATAAGTACATTGTTTAAGAGAGTCTTCATAAGATCGTAATTGTAGGAATAACGCGAGCTAACAAAGTTCTCATCTCACAGCTTTAGCCGTGCATATAATTACCACTTCAATTGCTAACTTTGAACGCGCTACGAAGATGAGTAAGTTATTAACGTGATATATTCATGAGACAATTTAATTTTTAATATTATGAAATTTAATGCAGGAAAATTACAATTTGTAATTAGGATTACATTCTAGATGCAGTTTCAAATTATGACTAAAACTTTGTGAAAGTAATGGTAATTCAAGAAATCAGTCACTACTCTGTCAGTCAGTAATGAAGAACGAAGAGTCAATTTGTTCAGTTAAAACAGAACGACTGTAGCGGGTTTTATGTTTTCTATACTTATTCCGTTCAAACTGTTAGATAATTTAAAGTGAAGTTGTATAATATGGATAGCTTAATCTTACTTGTTACTAATATTTTAAATAATATTAAAATTATAAACGCGAAGGCGATGGATGGATGGTTTGTTTGTTACCTTCATGATACTTCCGAGACGGCTGAACGGACCTAGCTGAATTTTACATAGATGTAGAACATAGTCTGGAAGAACACATAGGCTACTTACTATACTGTACTACTTATGTTATATGTTTCGCAATAAAACTAAGAATAATTTTAGTCACTTCTATTGAATAATGTTTCTTGTTCTGGTAGGAATATGTTTATTTGAAAATTATCTACGCACGAACGAATGGAATGAATATTAGACGAAGTTAGTTAGGTTTAGATAAGTTTGTGACAGTTTTAATTAATTTTAAATTAACTTGATGCAAACAACGTAAACTTCAGAACATATAATTAATGTAAGAGTTAATGTATTTTGTAAGCTACAGTGTGAAGATAATCGAATACTGTTAAATGTATAATATTCTACTGACTGAAATCCTGTATAAAATATTGTTTTTTTTTTCTTTTAAAACACAATTCAATAAACAAAATCATTCATCTGTTGTAATCGGATTTAAATACCGACAACGAAGAGAATGTAATTGGATAGCATTTCATGCGATTCGAACTTTAAATGTTAAGTTTTATAAATATTAATAACTAGCTGTCGCACGCGACTTTTTCCGCGCGGCATAAAAATAACTTACTAAGTACTTTAGTAGTAGAAATTTTGCATAGATATAGAACATAGTCTGGTAGAACACATAGGCTACTAATTATGTTTTTTTTTTTAAATCCGCGCGGACGGAGTCGAGGGCGACACCTAGTTACATATAATATCATGGCTATTATAGTATACACATCACGTTTTCGATAGGACAAGGCAATAGGCCAATAACGCCTTACGCCTCCGATATTGGTCCGTTTGCTATATATCATGTCGAACACAAACGGATACAAAGAGTGCAATAAAACCTTCGCAAAATAGCCGTAAACAATGCCTATTTATTTATTAGCTAGCCGTTCATTGTGTGCCTTAACAATATTACTTTAATGTTTATTTAGTAATTAGGCCTTTGTGTTCTGTTCTGTTACCTGTTCTCTTCTAGTCTAATAGCTTTTAATAAGAAACAGTTAATTATGTAGCGACAACCCTGTCTTTAAAGTCATTCAACCTGTTCAAACTACAGGATGTTACATTTTGTTTAAAGATTACTTATTATTTTTTCTAACTGTTTATATGAAAGTCATATTAAATTGCAAATAAAATAATCTACTTTATCATAACAGCTAAAAGAATTACAATCTTCTGAACATAAAATATGTAAATGATCTCATTTATTTAAAGCCCTTTAAGTTTAAGCGCTTTTTGTCACGAGACAATTTTCTACACCCACGAGGTGCGATGTCAATATCCGATAGGATATTTTGAACTATGCAGCAAGAAAGGGCTAAATAAAGGGATGTTGGTGCCTTATTCCACTTAGCGGATAGCCTTGCGATTCTGTCCACGCACAACATTTTTTTTTCATTGATTGAACATTGATTATTTCGATACGTACACAAAGTTGTATATAAGATAGTAAAATAAATACTTTACCAAAATAAAAGGGCATGTATTTAATGTAATGAGAGAGGAAATAAGTCGGTAAAAATACAGCATTGTAATTATTTTTATAATATTAAGATTGTGTTAGGACAGTGTAACCTTTCGTTTTCCAAATCCCTTCACGATAATATACATCCTTTAACAAAAAAGAAAAACAAAAAATCATGCATATTCACGTTTAATTTTTATACAAGGCAAAAAGCGTCCGTCATAGTTGAGACAACGCTTCATTTTAATTAAAGAAAAACTGCTCCCTCGTAAAACCTTCCATCCTCAAAGCTTTGTATCCTTTGTAAGGGGAGAAAAATTATTCCAAAAGAAGTTATTTACTCGTCTATCGCATGCCGTGATAGCGTGCGCCGCGCCCACCGTATAATAATAATGGTTTTTTTTACTCGTATAAATCAAGCTTTAATAATTGCGAAGGAGTTCAAATTATCATAATACGTAGAATTTTTATGTCACCCCGCGAGCTTGGGGTTGTTTTTTAAGTTGCGCTATGCGCTTTTAAGTAATACCTTTTATCAATGTTAATTAATGTACTTTTCATATCTAGTACTAGCAGTTGCCCGTGACTTCCTAAATTAAAAAAGTAGGCTATAATATTCCCGCCTACACAGGCTACCTTCGTGTGAAAGTCCTGTCAAAATAGGCCCAGCCATTACGGAGATTATCCGGAACAAACGCAGACTTGCACACAGACAGCCGACAATTTAAAAATTCGTTTTCCGTTCTAAGTAAAACAACACCATAGTTAATTTTTTCTATATTTTATGGGCTACCTTCCAACCTTCACTCGGTCATAGACCCATTTTACAGGATGTGTACCAATGTAGCTGCCGTTCCATTTTGACTCATACTCTATTGAAATGTAGGTTTAGAATTGACAATATTGTCACAAAACACATCGGTTTAAAAGTAATATTATAGTTCCAGATTGATGTTACCCAAAATTCAAAAAAGGTGCATTAGAAATATATCACAAGTCTTGTCGTTAAATAATTTTGTGAAGTTGTATTTAGTTGTTCTAATCATGCTGCGCCAAATATTCTGAGTGACCCGAGTTCGTTTCTACTTTTGGTATAAAATGCGTGCTCAAAGTTCATTAACGATATTTGACCTCGATTCAACCTTGAACATCTCAAATGTTACATTTCTAAGTGAATTTTGATCGCAATTATATATTTTATGATACAAAATTCGAATATAGTAGTTATAAAAGTGAACGTAAAACAATTAATATGCAATCAGTACTAGACTTTGAAGTCTGCTAAAACAATTGCCACAACAGTTTTTTACAACATGTTGCCTGCATTTTATCATAATCTTATCTTTTTATATTTAAAAGAAAGTCGTGTTAGTTACACTATTTATAACTCAAGAACGGCTTTACCGATTTGGTTGAAAATTGGTGAGGAGGTAGCTTAGAGCCAGGAGACGGACATAGGATACTGTTTTTTCGAATTTTGTGCCTTGGCCTGAGGTTGGCCGTCAGCTCAGCATTAAAAAAACATATAGGCGACCTAAATAATTGACATATACATTTCCAGTAAACATGTTGCAGGTGAAGCGCAATCAATATCTCCTTGGTACCAGTTGTTTGCGGTTACTGATTGTAGATTACAGCTCGCGGAATGCGAGGTTTTAGGAACTGATTAATGGAAGAATATAACACTTTTGTAACAATAATGGGTTCTAATTGCTAACGTATTATATTATAACTTTAACTCTTAAGTTATTAAATATGTAAAAAAAATATGGATTGAAAAACTAAATATAAACACAGATAACAAAATAAAACAAAAGTTGAACAAAGACAAATCAAATTTTTGTTTTGTCAACTATGAAATAAAAATGAATTAATTAAATTCAATCTCACATAACATTTTGTATGATAGATACTAACGTCCCGATGAAAGTAATTAATAAATTGTTATTTGTAAATAGTTAATAGTGTATTAAAATATTTCAAGTTACTGCCTCTATTACAAATTGTGATTTGTAGATTTAATTCCTATTCATCATCATCAACTCACTATACGTCCCCACCGAGGGGCTCGGAGCTTACCCTAATTGAAGGGCGATAAGGCCATAGTCAACCACGCTGGCCAAGTGCGGGTTGGTTGACTTCACACATATCTTTGAATTTCTTCTCAGATATATGCAGGTTGCATCACGATGTTTTCCTTCACCGTAAGAACGTCGGATAAATGTACATATGTAAATCGGAAACCGAAAAACACATTGGTACATGGCGGGATTCGAAAAGTGCTTGATCACTGAGCCACCGACGCTCCTCCCAATTCCTATTAGAGCCATTGAAAGTTGGGATAGAGGTACTATAAGTGTATGTAAATTAAGTTAATTCCTAGAATTCCTAATTCACATTTGCATTAAAGATTATCTTCTTCTTTTTATGTTAAATTGATATATCAATATATGAATCCGTAACTTGCAATTTCTACTTACGAATGTATGAATGCAAATTGTTAAACGCAATAAAATGTACTACGAATATTCTATTTATTTAACGTAGCATGTTAAGTGAACGTTCCGTGAGCTTCTGACAAATAGAATGAGCTAACTAGTGTTTCTGTCGGCATGCGATCTTGCTACGGAATAAATCTACTCACTAAATATTTAAATATAAAACAAAACGGATTTGTCCTCAAATACGCTTTCTTAATGTAAACGTAACAAATTACGTACATAAGGTGTTTAGGTGTAAATTAGTTAAGTGTTCCTGATTCTCCAACATTGTGTGAAATTATATTCAAAATTTTACTATTTGTGCCTTATCTAGTCCAGCAAAAGAAACATAGTCCAGCATAGCTGGCTGGTATGACGACCACTTCTTTCAAGCTATCTGCAATCGATTTTCTAAAATACCTGTTAATTTATTAAAAATATAAACATACCAATTGCATGTTCTATTAGAATACACAGATAATAAAAATAGTGAAACATACAAATAACAGACGTAGTCTTCATTTTATATAAGTTATTTCTGTAATAATAATAATAACTTAATTACGTATTCTGTAGACCGTACAAAATAAAACAATTGTTCAATTTGTGCGACATTTGAGTTGTTATAGACGTGAAGTGAGCTAGTTATTTCGCACTTTACCCTCATAGACAACTTTATGATGTCATAGAGGACGGACTCAACAGTCGGCTATTTTTGGCACCATGTTCACAATATCAAGCTATAATAAAGCTATATATTACGAGAGCAATTATTATTATATTATTTATCATGTCCTTACTATATTATACACTAACCAAACATCTTACTAATATTATAAATGCCAGTGTTTAAATGGATGTTTTTAAAAGGTATTTCCAGAATGGCTGCATGGAACTCACTGACTTTTAACGTAGATGTAGAATATAGCCTGGACGAACACATAAGTTACGTATTAAGTTTTTTTCAGTTTCGTGCCGTTGAGGCTGCGGGCGACAACTACATAATATAGAAAGTAATTATCCATTACATCGTATGGTATAATGTAACTATGCGATTATATGTATTTAATCTAATAATATAATATATTTATGTAATTACATATAGAATTTGAGATATACATTTTGTTATAATTAAATTGTTAGCAAAAAACAAAGACATATAAATTTCGAAGGTTTTAGTGTTAATTACATAAGTATATGTCCAACAGTAATTAATCCCTAAACAGTTATTAATTTCTAAGGTAAAAAATTTACCATACCTAATTTTTTAAATGGCATTTTGTTTGTCATCGACCATATCTGTAATGTATCCAATAATATAATTATTAAATTTGTGTAGTCGTTTCAAATATTTTTTAACAATAATTTTAATACGTATTGGTAAAAATAAATAACATTATTTATATTCTATCTACTCCGAAAGTTTACGAAACATTATAAAAATAGAACATCCTGTATCCTTATTAAAAACAACGATAAAATAATGTTATAAACATAAAATAAAATGCAATTACGGTTAGTATCCATTTGTTTGAAAAAAAAATATATGTTCCGTTTGGTTAAGTTGGCCGTGCTCACAATTTCCTGTTCTGTGCAAGTCAGGTCAAAGGAAGGAAGTTAGCGGATGGCGGCAACTCGTAGCATCGTAGCATTACTTACTACGACGTAGCTTACTAAGTTTAGACTCTATTGAAATGAGCGGTGCTAATGTGAAAATAATCTTGGATAAGGAAATAGCTTAGAGACTTTATTTGAATAATTGCTGGATGATAAAGACACATAATTTTTTCTTAAAGATTAAGTAAAATAAAATTAAATCATTTTTACTGAAAATTAACTTTGACTAAATGCGACAGTAAACCGTATTGATATGTTTATAAAACACTGTTTTTTTCTTCTAAAATTATAAAAGTACCAAGAGGTGACAAAAGATTTTTGTAGATAAATCGGTTGTGAAAAGGAGATTCGAAATTTAAATTATTAATATGTAAATTATTAATTATTTATGTAAATTACTTTAAGCTACCGGAAATTACAATAGAACGAACATACATTCTTTAAAACATCATAATAGTTGAAACGTAACGACTGAAAGGTTGTTAATCAAAACATAAAATGAAATGCTATTGTTGAATGTTACAATAGTGACTTCAGTTACAGTAATAAGCGATGCTACGAACAATATTCCCGTATGATGAATGAAATATTTAAGTTGGCATTTCAATTCAACTTAATCGTATAATCTTGATGCATAATGTTTAAGCTGTGCAGTCACCGGAAATAAAATACAGAGATTTAGATCGTATGTTTATTATACGCGACCCAATTTGTTTAGTTGGTTCCTAAATATTTAAATATGTTTACCTGAATATAAATTCACTGTTGATTGTTAAAACTAATTAGGGTTTTCAGTTGAAGAGAATTTGAGGATTAAACTGTACAAACAATAGATTGACAGACATGACCAATAAAGCGTTGAACAAGGTAACAAGATATTTATATCAAGGGAAATGAAAATTCTAAATTTTAATTAAATCTTACATTCGGTTTAAAAGCTTCATTATTTTTTTTTAATATAACAATATGTTAATTTACGTTGAATATTTTAGAATGGCAAATAATGTAAGTTTTTTTTAATATTGTACTTTTAATCTACAACATATTAATACAACAAATAAAATTCCCGTCTAAGAGTACGAAAGAAAAGCTCCGTAAGCAGATAAAATGTACACAGTCAGCTACGCTTGTAGAACCTCTACGTGTGTAGAGCTGCTACGGGTCTATATCGTAGGATATCTGAGAATTAAACCTATATTAGTTTGCAAATATAATACAATCGTTAATATGATTCTATAGTACATATATTTTATATACTCAATTGTATATTAAAGTCAATATAACAATTAATCATGTACGCGGGTTTTGGCAACTCTAGTCATAACCTGTTGTGTATGAATACACATGCCTCTCGTCGCTTTGGTATGTCGCAATCATGGATGTTGTTTCAAAATTGATAATTTAATTCGTGACGGAAATTGAAAACAAAGTTTGAGATACTTCAAATAGTTTGGATAATTTATTTAGATGAATAAAGTAAATGATTATAGCATTTTGTTATATTTCCGCATTTGTTTGTTGAAAATCAGAAAAAAGATTAAAGGTAGGCAACGCATATGCAATTGCGTATGTCTATGGGCAACGGTCACTTCGCTACTTCAGCGATTTCAGGTGACCGCTTGCTCGTTTGCCACCTTATGATATAAAAAAAAACATTCAACATCGCTAAGTTTAGATGTAAAACGCATGAACTATAATTGTTAACTACAGTTGAGTTAAGTACCGTGGCTCGCCAACTATTATATTACCAAACTTTATAATGTATCTAAAAATTCATGTTTTTGAAGTACACTTATGTTGAATATTTAAAATCGATTAGCAAAATATTCTAAATTTTTGAGATACAATTTTACCTTAATATTTCAGATAAAATTCACGTAAAGTGTTCAACGTGTATAAAATGTTTTTTATCGAGGTAAGAGAGGGCTTTAAAAGCAATTTACCACATGAGCCCTCGCGAATCGCTAAAATACCTTTTTGCTTTCATACAGTCTTCGGTTTTTATCACTGACAATATACAAATACATGTTAAATGATTTCAAATTTTATTAGACAAATAAAAAAAATGCTTTTAGAGCTGTAGACAAATTAATCTAGCTATAAGTTGTATCATTATTTGGACTTTATTTTTAGCATAAAGACTTGTATTCATGGAATTTATAATCATCAGCTCCCTATAGATCTCCATTAAGAGTCTCGGAGCCTAAGTTAAGTGTGACTAGGCCATAGTCAACCATGCTGGCCCAGTGTTGGTTAACTTCACACATATCTTTGTATTTCTTCATAGATATGTGTTGGTTGCATCCATCATTGTAAGAACCTTGAATATCGTTATCCCTTTCATTCTATTTACAAAAGCAGTGCAGTAGTTTCATATATTATTTTACACGACATAAAATTCTGCTATAGTCAGCGTTTAATATAGCTTCTGTGTCCATTTAAATGTACCGGTAAATCCAGTCATCGGTAATTAGAAATTTCAATTCCAATCCTAATCCTAAAACCTGTATTAATTTAAATATGAATTAAGAACTAACGGGTGTACGGGTACCCTTTTATTAATCCAATTTCTATGCAAATTCTGTGAATTGTGTATAAAACGAAGCGTCAGTACGGACTCTGATTAAAGGCGTCTTTCGTTTGCTTGTAAAATTAAATTATCTTCAAAATGCATTTACTTATGCTCGAAATGAGTGATTCAATTTGTACTATCAATTTATCCATCTGTCGTAAACTCCTAAGGCTCTATTTGGACCTAGGAAGGTTTTATTTCATATCGAAAAAGGAACATAATATTGGTTTTAAATTTTTAATCTTATAAATACAATACTCCTACTACTACCTACTATACTCCTTCGAATCGTTTGACCGATATTTATAAAATTTTTACATATTCAGTAGGTCTGAGAATCGGCTACTACCTATTTTTAAATCCCGCGAGGACTAAGCCGCGTGCGTCAGCTAGTTTTCTATAAAATATGTCTTAATATTATTTTTAATCATTCAATTAAAATTTATCTACAACCCATACTTTAAGTGTGTTTAGAAATTAACCAATAAATGACAATAGTATGATTAATTTCGAGAGCGTCGGTGGCTCAAGTGTCAAGCACTTGACTTGCAATCTGCAGGTCGTGGGTTCGAATCCCGCCATGTACCAATGTGTTTTTCGATTTACATATGTACATTTATCCGACATTCTTACGGTGAAGGAAAACATCGTGATGCACATATCTGAGAAGAAATTCAAAGATATGTGTGAAGTCAACCAATCCGCACTTGGTCAGCGTGGTTGACTATGGCCTAGTCACCTCTAACTTAGGGTAGGCTCCAAACCCCTCGGTGGGGACGTATAGTGAGCTGATGATGATGATGATTAATTTCTGCTTTAAGCCTTGTCTGTGAACATACATTTGTGTCTATTTTATGAAATTGTCTGAAAGGGATGACTATACAATGTGTATGTTTAGTGTACAAAATGGCGCTGATACGACGTAATAACGTCAAATTTCAATTACCTGGTTGCATTGAGAGCACTCGATCATTACACAAGCATATTGATTACAGCATCAAAGAACCTCTTAGCCGCACACAATCGCAATGACCCGGACTCAGTCGGGATGGGGGGGGGGGACTGAGGTCTATTCAACGCTGTTACTAAATAACCTTGTGACGATATTTACTTGTAAATCATAATCTTTTAATTTAATTGGCAAACGAAGAACTAAATCAGAAAATGTTTTGTGTTTATTGTAGTTTGATGCGGTCGTAACGTTGTAAACACAATATTAGGTATCATTTTTGTGAGAAAAAAAAGATTGTGTACGATGATTTTGGTAATAGAAAAACTTTTCATGCTTCAAATCTATTTGAATTAATTCATCACAAGAACGCTCAATCAGAATTTAAGAAATTGCATAACTTTGTTCACTCGTACAGATAAGTCATTAATAAAGGTTCACTGAGAAACGTACTTAAACCATAGGTCTTAATCTTGAATCGGAATATGTCCACATTTTGTTAAAAATGTGTTCAACACGCGATTTGATATTACCGTTTCGTTTAATTACTCAGAAGCGTTTCATATTTTCGTCTACTTAATGTCAAAAGATCTCAAAGGCAAGTTCTTTTGTCATCAAGAGTTTCATCTTCACAGTTGTAGGCTTTGTTATCAGCTGAGACTTGAACGATAGCCTTGTTAACATACAGAATTCAATAGGTTCTTTACAAGCTGGCAGGTCGAGTGTGCTACGTCATCGCGAATCAAGGAGCCTATTTGACAAAAGCGTCCTTACTTAATCTGAAGACGTTCGTCCCGAGCTTGGCTTATTTAATGTCACGTTTGCGCTGACTTTAGATACTGAATTTCGGCTGTTAATTATATAAATTTCTTTGGATGATATTATGCCTATTTGTATATCTATATATATGTGTATATATATATATATATATATATATATATATATATATATATATATATATATGTTACACTATTATATTTATAGCTCAAGAACGGCTTTACCGGTATGACTGAACGATTTTATTTTATTTTTCAAATACATGCAAAAGTAATACTTGTTACTGCTGAACCTAAAATTCAGAGATATATGGTTTTTTTACACTAGCTTTTTGTCGGTATTTTTTTTAATTTACGTCTAAAAATAATATGTTTGTAAAGTTTCTATTCAGTTATATTCTGCACATATAACAAATGAATGGAGAGAAGCTTTTAGCATTCTGATGCATTTTACAATAGTTGGAACTGCGTCAACATAAAATCGTGACAAAGAATTAATTCATTTTAAAGAGTCGTCTGTTCCACTGCCGAAACAATTTTACAAAAACATTTTTTTCTTTTCTATTCTGTATCTTTTTTAAAAGGGTGTAATTATTATATGTTTTTAAAACATTGCATCGAAAGCAGAACCTTACGGTGTTAGGTAACTTAAACAGCTATAGTTCCTAGGTTTAATCTCTCTAACATAAAATATAATTTAAAATAAATACAACATTGATATCTGCTTCTAGCTTAAAACTGTTTTAAGTTACAAGTATCAACCGGACCTACATTAAGTAAGGCGTTTAAAAAAAGAAGTGTTTGTTTTTCATTTGTTTTTTTGAAGATATTTAAATTCTGACATCTTAGTATCGTTCCGGTATGACGTAAATGTATAAAAACAATTTTGATGTGTCATACAAGGTTCACACTATATTAAATATCACTATTTACCCTCTAAATGTCTCTTCAGTTTGACCTTTGTACCGTGAAAACTCATAATTTGCCTTCCCTTACACTGCTCATTCAAAAGACGGAGACACAAATATGTTAAAGCCACAGTTATAAAAAACGTTGATAGTTTTAAGCTCTAGGTAGACTAGTATAAGTTTAATTTCAAGTTAATCTTTTACCTTTTCATAACACAGCTTTAGTCGTAGCTTAACGTATTGTAGGATGAAAAAGAAAACACTAATGATCCCGACTGACAAATAAAAGAAAGTAAATGCTCCACTTTAATGAGACATTTTTGCATGGATTAAGGAAAAGTTGCTATGTTTTTTGGAAGAAATGCTACAATTATTTTAAGTACATGCAGGGAAATATTATTTAAAACCAGATGACATTTTTGATACCATTCAAACTAAGTTAAAATATATTAATTATATATTTCCCTAACCACGAAATACTTCATTATAGGAAGCCAACTGTAAGGACATCAAGGTATAATGTATCGTATTTAATCTTACTTTTTACTAATCTTACTAATAGTATAAATGCGAAAGTTTAGATGGATGGATGTTTGTTTAAAAGTATCTACGGAACGGCTGAAGGGATTTTGCTGAAATTAGGCATAAATGTAAAACATAGTCTGGAAGAACACATATGTTGCATAATAAGTTTTTTTTATTTCCGGGAGGACCAAGTCGTGGGCGACAGCTAATACTCTACAAATTAGTTTTTATTTACAAAAATTGGCCGTCACATAACCTCATTTATACAAGATGTTAAGAGAGTAGGAAATTTTTTGCTTTATTATAAACTGAGATCGTGTTAAGTGACAGCTTTTGTTTTACGGAAGTACTTCCTTGACCGACTTGTTACGAAACAGGCCTGAGTTAGAGCTTATACGTACCACATGAATACAGATGCTCGCCTCGACGGGAGAACTGCGGTGCCCGCAGAACAACATTTATTTAAAGTTTAAAGATACGATAGGATAATTTTAACAATAATAATTTTAATAAAGTAAAATAAACGGCTTTACTAGGGCGGCGTCAGGTGTTCCAACTACTTTCTTTTTAAACATTATAAAAGTCTAGTAAAATAAAAATAAATCGTTTTTTTTATTTATACTTCTTTTTCTTGTCTCTTTTATATACTGCTAACGTTTTAATTAGTTTAATATGTAATATCTCATATAATTCCTTATTTTTCTTCATAGCTTATGGTAGAAAAACTCGTAGCACCCATCAATGTTGAGTCAAAATTAATTTGCTTAAAGAAGTCTCAACTATGCCCAATACTAGCCGTCGCTTGCGACTCTAGATTAAGAATTAATAAATATTTAGTAGCCTACGTGTTCTTCCAGACTATGTCCTAAGCCTATGCCAAACTTCAGCGAGATCTTCAAACAAAAATCCATTCATCCAGACAGTCACATTTATAATATTGGTAAGATTTCTGTATAAATACTTCATACATACATGCGTTAAAAGTTATCGTTGTCCATAAAGGTATCATAGGGAAACCATTATCACCTCGCACCGTGTAATTTCTATAGTACTGTAATGATTGTTAAAGACCACAGCGCTAATGTATAATGAACCGTATCGTACAGTCATAGAATTCAATTTGTATATTCGTAATATTTATACAATTCGTTCGTTTAATTATAGGATTTATTCAAATCATTTATCTATAAAACATCACGTGGATGTGATGTATTGTTTTATAAAATAATATGACAAATCTTTAGAGTGTCATAAAGAGAATTTAGTTTGTGGATAATTTAAAAAAAAATATATTTCAAGGTTACATTTTTTATTAAAGTTCCTATTGTTTAAGGTTTCAAACTTATCTTAGGTTATTTTATATTATGATAAGGTCACTATTACATAATTATATTCACATCTCAATCCTGTTCATTAACTTAATATGATGTTTGAAATTAAATTTATAAAGTTAGCGGCGTTAAAATAAAGCCATGTTCGCAGACGGTACTTTCTCCGTACTAGAGAGTCAAGTGTACCACTGAATGAACTGGCACAACCCTAGTCTACGTGCGAGAAGTCTTAAAGTATCCCACACAATAGGGTTGTTACGTCATTGACAATTAGAAGAAAAATGCTTTCGAATACCATATTATTCAGCATATTTTAAGATCACAAGGCTATTTTCAATATTAATAGACTTCAAACGTCTGTTACGTTTTTAATACTACGAGACGTGGGTTTTAATCTCTCGATATTGAATTTTTATGAATATTTTTCAGATGAAAATAGATATTTTTCACCTGAAGCACCTCTTCATTTCGAGTATGCTTTCACACTTTTAGCCAAGAGGTTATCAAGGGCATCAGATTTTTATATAATAATAAAATATTGCTGCTATGAAAAACACGTGATTTATTTTTAAACAATTAAATCGATACAAACAAACATTGAGGTATTTGTTATGTTAATTCTTAATAATATAAATGCGAGTATTTGGATGGATCAACGAATGGATGTTTGTTTGAATCCCGCTGAAATTTATCAGAGCTGTAGAACATAGTCTGAAGGAACACATAGGCTACTAATTAAGTTTTTTTTTAGTTTTGCGTAAACGGAGTGGCAGGCGACTGCTGTTATATAATAAAACAGAAATAAATATGCAGTTTACACATCAAAAGTTGTGTTGAAATAAATTGACTCACTTTTTCAACAACTAAATTGTTAGCGAAATACGTTTTTATGAATAACTATAAACCATGTATAAAACAATCACGCCATTCACTAAGCTTAACCTTCGGTATTTAGAATAACAATGTGACCCATACAAAGAGGTTAAATCGCTGCAAACGTAAAAACTAAACATAATTCTTTGGCAAGAAATAATAATCCCCATTAGGGTCAAATGTAAAACCACAATTTCTCTCATAAATATAATAACAAAAATAATATTTGCGACAAAGACATATCTTTGGTGTTACCGACGGTTACCCAAAAAGGTATGCCGAGGATTTTGCTGGACTGGAAGAAGAGTGATATTTTTATTTAAATATTTATATATTTATATATCGTAGTTCTTATTATAATGAAATGATAAAAAGTTTTTAAATGTGTACAATACTTCAAATTATACTGATTTCAGAAATCGATGAAAAATAATTTAAACATAAAAGTTAATACATTTTAAACGATCTAAACTCATTGTTGTATGTTTTTATATTCCCAGTATGTTAATTTTTTTCTTTAGTCTCCATTCACATATGCATATCATTGTCTAAAGTCAGCTTTAGTGACCGCTTAGTTACAAGACTAGCGCCCTATTGTACTTTCGTGGACAAAAGCGTTATTATTAATTTTGTGATAAGGCGTGTCAGTGCGCGTGGCGCGGTGTGTCAGCTTTGTGTCAAGGTCCTGCGCTATGCAGATATCGACTTACTCGCTCGATATTATGACTGATTTATGACGTGTTACGGTGACGCTTTTGTTGATAATTGTACTTACTATATTATTACCATGGATAATAAGTAGTTGTACAGTTATTCAAATAGTAATACAAATGAATACCATAAAAACTATAAGTATAGTATTGAAGTATACTTCACTTAACCCTAACTTAATAATGTACCCACCACTTAATATTTGCTATATTTAACTTACAGCTGTTTAACTATTTAATATAAAGCTAAAAAAAATATTTTCTCATTATACTAATGACTCCAATAAGGCATTTATCATTATTATCACGACAAAGAGTTAGTAGTTCCCTTTTTAAAACATACCAATATCAATAAACAACAAAAATGCCTTTGTAATTCTCTTTTTTATTACAACAATTGTTATCTTAACAACTGCATATCTCTATTGTATGAGACGTATTTTAAAGCCGAAAATTGAAATGAAAACTCTACTTTCTATTAAAGTGACGAATGAAAAGAAATAATATGTATACTTGTATTCAAAAAGTAAACATTTTGTAATAATTTAATTTATAAAAGTAAGTTAAACGTCCATTTACTAAGCCATTTTTTTAATTCTAAATTATAAACCAATCCAATTTGCTTATTAACATTTTTCTTTTCCCCTAGTTATTAATGAAAAGAATGAGAAAGTCGAATGGAATACCGTAGGCCGTAAAAATTTCGAATTATTTCCTTGCGTGTACAAAGAAATTTGAATGTAGTCGTATTCCTGAAATTGTTACTCCTCGGGTCGACTTAAGTGTGTTGCACTGTTATTAGGTTAGACTTGGAAATGATAAATTTATACTTCGACTAAGGGTGAAAACTTTCCTAAGGGCTTTTGTAATAAAAGCAATAGAGTGTTATAGGAAATGATTATAAAGGAATACTTCCGGATACAAGTATCGAGTTCGTATATTTGAAAAAAAAAAACAAAATAAACCTTACTTTAGTAATTAGTAAATGTATTACACATTTTGATATATAACTGAAGTTTGGAATTACTTTTCTTGGAATTTTGTAGTAGAAATTAATTTCCGATTAAAATAAAAAATATCTTAACCTATGTACCAAAATGTTAATTATAGTTAAGTTAAATAAGATGATATATCTTGTAATTTAATCTGCATCTCAAAACCAGGAAACGAAAATAAATTCAATATCTCTCTCAATACCTTTTCGCAAAGAAAACTCTCTAACCTCAAAACGCTTTGTTTTTGTATTAGATATTTGTAAAATATTTTCATATCTACGTGTCCACACAAAACCGATTACACGATGCATCCAACTTTCCGAATAACAACTATAAAACAATGATATGGGAATTCAACATCGAGCTTTTCCAAAGCGGTCCCGCGTTGCAAACAGTTTCATACGAACATTACAATGTATTTCTCTCGGCATTGTACTCAAACTGAACGATGTAACAAAGCACGTTTGGTATCGTCTGTACTCCACGATGGAAAGCTGACAGTTTCTACTAATGAATTACTCTTCTACCAATTGTGTTTTCTGATTGAAGTTGCGTATACACTTTTTTATATTTGAATATTAAAAAAATAATAAAAAATATACATCATGGTTGTGCACGAAACCAATTAGTTTTATCTTTGCAAATTCATACGAAAACATTAACAATTATCAATATTGTATATAACGAAAATTTCCAGTATGTGTGTGTGTGTAGTTTTATGTGAATTATTAAAAAAAAATATTACACAGACATTTGAAGGAACAATAACAAGGATTTGTTTTCACTCTTTACTCAGACAAAGCCACTTAAAGCTGTCCAACGTAGAATTTACTTTTTCCTAAACCTTAACACAAAATAACACAAGTTCATTTAAGTTACCAAATATTACATACCAATTCATTATCATTTTAAAACCAATAAAGTTAAAATTTCAGCAATAATTACTAGATAATAACGTACATACACAATAAATATACAATATCCATCGAACATAGCATGCAATGCCACAATTTTACACATTTAAAAATATGAATGACATACCCATGACGTAGGAGGATATCTCGGGAACGGCGCAATGGTCTTAGTAGCGACATTGCTCGGGAGTTCTGCTTTGATGCCTCTCTTGAGGCGTTGTTTTCTTCTCTCTCGCGATTTTGCTCTTAGCATAAGAGCTGCCTGCATACTTGCCAGTTTTGTGGCCGTTAAAAAACGCCCGTTACGAACACAGCTTAGCCCCTTGCTAAGTTACACTCGCCAAAAATAATATCACTATATCTCGAGGATATTTCAACAGTTCAGTGTTTTCCGCACTCGCGTATTGAGTTTGTTTTGTAAAACGAAATTAATATCTACGTCTAGCGTGACTAAGTTGTTATTGAAAATAAGATTTAATTTCATAAATAGAGTAAAGGGAAAATAGTTTATGGTCAATATACGATTCCACTTTTCAGTCTAATCACAGATTCTTTTTATGTTACAATCTCACTTTATTAGATATATTGATAGGCACGAGAAAGGCAAGAAAACTATCTTTAAGTTAAATCTAATTGAACGTTTTTTTATTTATTATCTAACAAGATATGTTTAAGTTGAGAAAATGATCATGGAAGCGAGCGCGATTTGGCGTTTGATTATTATTGAACAAGTCGTTAAAAAGTTTTAAAGTTCAAACACAGCTGTCACTCATGTTTCGTTCCGTACGTCAAGACGTAGTCTTTGATACTTCGACGCCTGCCACCGGACGCTGCTCTCCGCTAGGTGTCGCTGTTTCATGGCCGGCCCACTTTTCTCACTTCGCGTGTACACACTTCTCGGTAACACATATTAACGCCGTATCAAATGGCAAACGCTATCAAAACAACAACAACAACCAAAAAAATATACCAGCGAGCTCAAACTCAGCGCGTCTAAAAGGTGACGTCTCACATTGCATTGTCTTGCGCACATGCTGCATACGATAATAACAATATCACTCATAATTACATAAAACTTAATATTAACACACAACATAGGTTACATCTAGTTACATGCTAGACTATGACACTGAGGCGCACAACATCACAGGCAGTGTACCTCGACGGTGTCGCATGGTGAATGCGGCTCTGCGAGGGCGGCGAAGGCGGCGCGGGCGGCGCGGGGGAGTGATGCCGGCGGAGCGAGACGCGACTCCCAATGTTGGCAGGAGTAGGCGCGCACGCCACTTGGTGCGGGGTGAGGCGGGCTGCGCGCGCGCGGGCTCGCCGCCGGCGCCGGCGCGGGCTGGCGGCCGTGCTGCCGAGCCTGCCGGCGGAGCTGACGTTAGGAACGCCATTGTTTACTACAGTCACTACATGATCATACACATACACATGAAATGACAATATAAATGAGAGCTAGTAAATTCTAATGTAATTTCTGAAAAAACAATATGTGAGCTAGGCTAAAGGAACATAACTATTTCTAGATGTCTACGGCTTACGACTTTGGCAAATAGATACTTGTCTATAAGCGAAAATTTGCATGACCTTGCCTATGACAAACTGATATTAAATTTCCTAGATAATGGTTCACCTATTGCATAATTTTATGATATAAAGATATAATAATCCTACCTAAAACCTACTCAGAGGTAGGACTACGAAATTTTTTTCGATTTGCTACAGCGTAGAGCTATTATTTCTTACTACTAATCGTGTATAATAACATGAAAACTGATTACCACAAATACGGTTTACAAAAAAGGCTGCATCATGAAACAACCAAAATACTGTAATGAACAAGAAGTACTTGCGCTGCTAGCTGTAAACACAGAAAAGCAATATAGTGGGCGCCTGTTTCAAATTTCATGTTATTATTCACGTAAAACTGTATACTACGGTATGTAGTACTGATTAATAGTAATTAAATAGAAGACACATACATTATTAAGTAAATGACCAGTAACCATAAGCATAGAACTAAAAATAATACATATCGATATTAATGTTTCACCAGGGATTATTTTTTTTTTTGAGAAATAGTGGGAGAATCTGTCGCCAGTAATTTTTAACTGAGGAGTAAAGATTTAACGGATTTAAATTTTCAAAAATAAATAAAAAGAATGCATGTGTCTTAATTTATTTTAATTCGTACTAAGCCCGTTAACACCAAACGTATGATCAACCATTGAATGTGAAAAAATCACTATAAAATCTATTGTGAATCTGTTGCTACGTTGCTTCTAGTTCTTTGCTACGCATTTCTACATCTTTGCTACGCTTGAATGGCTTAGTGCTGTTATTGTTTAAAAAATCAAATATACTATCACACAATAAGCCAGTGGTTGAATACGTTTGACGTATGGGTAAATATGTTTGTATGTAAGTGCAGGGATGCTTACCTTCCGGCCCGCGAGCGAGGCGCCGCCCGCCGCCGCGTACATGCACCGCGGGCGCGCGCTACCCGCGGTGCGGCGCCGCGCGGGCCCGCATCCGGGCCCCCCTACTCACCAACACCTATAACAGCACACACTTTTATAACCACCAATTATACGCATCATACAAACTAGGGTTGCCACCAAACGTTAACCAATTATTAAAATAAGTTTTAACCAATTTACAGTAATAACTTTGTCGTTTTAAGTGAGACACGTAGTGTTAATTTATCAAAACAAACCCAGTTAAGGACTCACTTAATGCATGAACATGCCATATTTTACGATAGATTTACAAAGTATTTGGAGTCATTTGAACAAGATGGCAACCCTATTTTAATTATGTTGTCAGTTTTTATATATAATTAACAAAGATTGACCTAAGAACACATAAACATAACTATTGGCAGACAATTACAGGAGAGATAATTAAAATAATTAAACAAATTTTTACTTAACACTAAAAATTATATTGTATTCATACACCCTATAGTTTCCTAAAATATATTTCAAATAAATAACTTTAAATATTTACAAACAAGTGTACCATTAAACCAATTTCATTGAATCTCGGCACTTTTTGCGCATAACAACTTGAAACATCACACAATTGTTTTAAAAATAACAATATTTATTATTTCCACTAAACAAAAAACAAATGCATAAAAGTACATGTTACATATTTTAGGTTTTAAAATTAAGAAATTGAACTTAAATTCTAAACGATTAAAATACATTTTCGTGTAACCAAAACTTTTACAATAAACAGTTTTTAGTATAAATTAAAACACTATCAACAATCTAGCACATAATAATAAAAACTAAAAAAAACATTAAAAGCAACAAGAACCAAACTATTAAAATGGTTTTCACTTAATTGCTCTCAAAGTCAGGTATGTGCTCTTACGTTCAGCTCGAATATCTGAATATCACGTAAGCGAGAATGCATGCACCATTAAATATAGAACGCTTGAATTCAAATATCATTTATTTCGAAACTGTTGGAATGTTTTCACTCTTTTATACATATAGATTTGTTGAAACATTCAACTTTTATATCATATTTCATTAAGATACAAAAAAAAACTCACTAGACTTCTAAGGCTTTCAAATTTATAATGCAATTAATCAGTTACTAAGTCTTTTTATTAACTATCCCACCTAAACAAAGTAACATAAGCCATATCGCTACTCAAAAAGTCAAAAATGTATGGAAGGGAAATAATTTTAAATATTATATATCACGTATTTCTCCTATATATTTTAACACAATTTGTCGATTCTACTAGCAAAAGCTATAATTGAATGTTACATTGTCTACGGAGATTGTTAAGTTATAAATAAGTGATTTTACTTATTTTGTTAATATATAAGGTTAAACAGTTTTCAGTTTTTCCTATCCTTATACTGTCTTTATACATAAATGGAAGATCTATCGCTATTTTAACTCACAATTAAAATTAAAACACACAAATTAAATTCAATATTGAACCTTCTTTAATACTTAACTAAAGATACATACAAATAACTTAAACTGTTTTTCTGAAAGGTTAATATTTTAATACATAAACTATGTAATAACCTCACAGTTACCTACATAATATAATTAATTTTCGCATCACATGCAAGACTGTCCCACATAATGAGCTAATGCACTAACGTAAATTAATTATTATTGAATTAATATTTAATATAAACGTTAAATACTGCAAACATAATAACATATACCAAATGTATTAACATAATTAATAAATATATTTGCATAAATGATTTTGGTTAAATAATTTGACAGGAAGTGATAATTCAAATCAAAATCAAAAAGCGTCAATAGCCTAATGGTTAAGGATACGGATTTCCGACCATGAGGTCGGGGGTTTGAATCCCGCCATTCGACTATTGTCGTAAACCATATCCTAGCACAAGCCTAGAGCTTAGTTGGAATGGTAAAAGAAATATTAGTAAATTTACAAAAAAAATCTGCTAATATTTTTTATTTTAAAAAAAAATTAATTGAAATACATTTAATAATTAATCCAACATATATAGTATTATTATTTATCATTAGAAAACAAATAATTTGACGGAATATTGACATAAAAATTTCAAAATATAACGAAACAACGCTTTAATTTGATGTATGTGAAATTACATTAAACGTTCTCTGTTAAATATTATATTAATTCTAGAAACTAAAAAATTGGAAACGATAACTCTTAGAATATCAAGAAACAGATTTAAAAGTTACAAGCAATTAAAGCATATTATTTTAAATCTAAATACTATATCATAAGTTTGATATACATTGCAATAATCATTACTTAATTAAACATGAAGGTCGTTTAAGGGATTGGTTTAGGAGAGACGAAACTAGTTCAAAACTATAGTTTAACCAGCCTATCTCGATATCTCAACATTGTTATAACTTTAATGGAATAAATGATCAAAACCGTTGAGCTCCGAAGCGGCAATCTAAATTCATATTTTAACCTAAAGTGTTTGCCAACTTGTGTGTACGTTGCCTACAAGAATTATGAAAGGGATTCACTCATAATATATTGTGTACTTTGGTGTCATGTTTAGAATATGACGGGCTGAATCGTTTCATAACTTAGCACTTAATAGTACTTAGTTCATAATTTACAGTACTAACGTAATCATCATCGGCTCAGTGTATGTTTCTACTGATGGGCACAGACACTACCTTAAGTTAGGGGTGATTAGGTTATAGTCAACCACGCTCGCCAAGTGCGGGTTGGTTGACTTCACACATATATTTGAATTTCATCTCAGATATGTGCAGGTTGCATCATGATGTTTTCCTTCACCGTTAGGACGTCGAAATAAAGAATTGATTATTATTTTCAAAATAAATCTAATATTCTAGAATGCTGATATACTATCGGTAAACATTTGTATTAAATACCATTGCAGTTAATACAAGTGATTAAAATAAATTGTTAACTTTGTTTTTGGACATAAAAATAATAATAAGTTTTCGTACAAGCGATTTGATAATGGATAGTCACAACTTTATTACGCCTTAATTATGCCAGATCCTTTTCATAAAATGATAAACGCGATTAGGCAACGAATAACTATCATAACAATATAGTTACAATAATTTTGTGATGTTAAAAGTAGACTGAAATCAGCAGATTGTTAATTATTAACATACAAACTGGTTTACTTATTGCTCACACGTAATCGTATTCTTTGTCCATTCATGACACTGCACGAATACAAATACCAAGAAAATGTATTAATTTATATTTAAACTAGTTATAACCGGTTTCATTTAGGTTTCCACAAAACAATTGTGATTACAAATACATATTCTTATCTCTGTTTTTTTCATAATGAATAAGCGAGATAACAATATGTACTCACAACCGTTTAAACAATCAAAGCCCAAATAATCTAATGGTTAAGGGTGCGACTTTCCGATCAAGAGGTCGGTTCGAATCCCGCCGTTCGACTACTATCGTAAACCATCTCCAAGCACGAACAAAGAGCTTAGTTGATTATCGACTAATATTTATTAAAAAAGAAGAAAAAAACAATATAAAAGTTCGTATTGGTTTATATTAAGTTCAACGAACGTTAAGATTGACCGATAAGCGAGAAATATCGTGTTCTTGAAAAACATAAGCGTACCGAATCACTATTAAAATTAATTTAATAACTGTTAAAATAATATTGATAACGGAGGTTAAGTTTTCAAATGTTAATATATAAAGTTTATCATTAGTATGTAAATGTTTTAGTCTTCTTCTCCAAGGGAGAATTGACTTGGGCTAAGCTAGCAGAAGACAGGAAAAGAGAATATCCTTTTCCTGTCTGTGTTCTCATCTGTCTACGATTCACTAAACAGCCAATTATCACTTTCTTCTTTGGCTTTATTTCATAAACTATATTATTAAGCAATATCACGGTTTCATGTACAAAAAAGTTCTTTTCAAGCAACGTAAAAGCGACTGTAGAAAAATTAGTTCCGAGTTCGGAGTCTTGAGTAATGCTTTGATAAGTTTTCCTTCAAACGATTTTATTAATGTTCTTTAAACTCTTGAACTTGCAGTGTATAAGAGCATAATTTATGCTCAGACCATTCGTAGGCATCAAAAAACTTTTACAAATGATTTTAAAATGTCAAGTGGATGTTCAGTAATTAGTTATGAATTTAATTAATGCTACTGACTCCAAAAAGGATTTATACGGATTAATATGGCTTAAAATTTAATGTATTATAATTAAAAGCTCTTCTGTTAATTAATCCTTCTGATTTTAATGTTATCAAAAAATAATCAGTTCCAAAAAAAACCTTTTTTCTGTTTTACGGACGAAGTTATTTATAAAGATGTGTATACTTGTATTTCTATCAAACATTCATTTTAAAATGTTGATTAAAACACGTTTTATGTTGCTAAAAGTTTATTAAACTGCAGGTCACATGTTTCAATAAAGCGAGCTATTCAAATTGTGTGACGATGAACGCTCTCAGTATGATAGCAGAAATAAGTTAAATGGTCAAGTGACGTCATCGAATGATTAAGTTCCACTAAGGGACCTAAAACGTATAGCTTTATCAAATGCAAACTAAGTATTAATATGTAAAGCATTTATACTTAGTTCATTGTATTCATCGTAATTTATATAGCTTAATAGTTGTCACCCGCGACTTCATCCTCGCAGAATTAAAAACAATCTTAATTAACAGCCTATGTGTTCTTGCAGGCTATATTCTACATCAATGCCAAATTTCAACGAGATCCATACAGCCGTTTTGAAGATACCTTCAAACAAACATCCATCCATCGAAACATTCGCCTTTATAATATTAGTAAGCAGTAAGATAAGGTAGTAAAATTGACAAAAATTCTTGTAATCGGTACCAACGTATCCCTTTACCATATGTTAGAAAAATACATATAAATACTACTTACTATATATTAATTTTAAATTAAATTAGACATTCTTTATTCATTTTTTATTTAATTAATAAAAAAGTTAGAAGCACTCTCAGAAATTAAGCGAATACAAACTAGTTACATGGAATATTAATTCAGACTGGACGCGTCGCAAGCAGAGCCATTAAGAGGAACGTTTGCTAAGTCCATTGAATTTCAAAATAAACATTGCCGACGTCTCTCTTACGTTACATTCCTTACTTTCTGAATAAGTTTCAACCTGTCAAGAAGTGGTCTTTATTAAATCTGGTAAGTTTAAATAAGTTGAGAAATAGTACAAAGTTTTTTTTTAACTTTTATTTGTATAATGAAACAACTATCGTATTTTTACGCGATAGTTAAACTTATATACGATGTTAGAGAATATTATATAATAACTAACTGTCGCCCAGGAATCCGTCCTAGAGGAATTAAAGAAAAACTTAATTAGTAGCCTATGTATTCTTCCAGGTTATGTTCTACGTCTATGCAAAACTTCAGCGAGACCCATGCAGAAATTCTGGAGGTACCTTCTAATCCATCCATCAAAACTTACACATTTATAATATTAGTAAGATTTTCTACCGTGAAATATATATTTTTTAAAGCAAAGCTTGAAAACACATTACGGAGTCATTCATCAATATGATTGTACGGCGTCACTTCGCGCTCGGCCAGTTAATGTAGATTTAATAACCACCCGTCAAACGTCAGAGTCAAGCGTTATTGTACTTTGAATTACATATTAACCTTTACACTGCTGAGAAAGATTCGAATCAAAGAGTCATTGATTTGGAACTGTCATATCTTGGCAAAAATTTTAGCAGATGAGCACTGTAAAAAAATCGTTGCAAGGGTATTAAGGGGTGGGGGTGGACTGTAAATGTAATTGCTGGTAATCTTCTAATATTATAAATGCGAATGTTTGGATTGTTATATATTTAAAGGTATCTCTAGAACAACTGAATAGATCTTGATGAAATTTGCCATACATATAGAACATAGTCTCTGTGACAACTTATTAAGTTCTTTTTTTTTCAATTGACAGAGTTGCGGGCGACAGTTATTGTAAATAATAAAAGGAAAAATGATAAAAAATAGCAGTTGAATGTAACGAAGCTGTATTGAAAATAGGTGAATTGAACAGTGTTGCCAAGTAATAAATGTTAAAAACTAAGTAATAATTGATAAAATGTTGCCATAAATTAACTTGAAATTATAACTAAATATTGGTGAATCTATTTCGTAGTTATTTTAGTCTATTGTGTGTACCTAGCTTTATTCTATCGTTGTGTGCAACAGGCATAACAACAATGTATTTACTTTCGGGTCAGATTTTAACGCGAGGTGATAATGACTGTTTGGAAAGCTGACTGTTTGTTTGAGACCTTTGTTGATACAGCTGCTGCTATTCAATTTGCTTTATGGAAACTGCATTAGTTTCAATTTCAATGTATTTCTAAATCAAATTGTTATGTGAACAAATGTTTCATGTTACGTTGTGTTTCAAATTAATATACTGATTGTGAATTTAATACTGATTTAGTAGTAAATGTGACATTTTTATTATTAAAATTGTTAAAGTTTTTCGTTTCACTGAATAAATCTTACTAATATTATAAACTAGCTGTCGCACGCGACTCCGTCCGCATGGATATATAAAAAAAACTTAATTAGTGTAGCCCACTCATCCATCCATCCACATCACGTCTATCTAAATAATCGCATTTATGATATTAGTAAGTTGAAAAAAAAACGAAAAAAAATGATTAAATAGTATCCTATGTCCGTCTCCTGGCTCTAAGTTACCTCCTCCCTATTTTTCAACCAAATCGGTAAAGCCGTTCTTGATTTATAAATAGTGTAACTAACACGACTTTCTTTTATATATATAGATAGATGTGGATGTTTGTATGGATGGATGTTTGTTACAAAGTATCTTCAGAACGGCTGTATGAATCTTGCTGAAATTTTGCATAGATGTAGAACATAGTCTGGAAGAATATGTAGTCAGTCTACTTATTAAGTTTTAGACAGAGTCAGAATGTACATTATTGTTTTAATAAAAAAAGTTTCAGAAGCATCATTATTTCTTTAACCAAAACTCGTTCTATATATTTATTTACGAGTATAATTGACTTTAGACATTATTTTTCAATTATCAGTAATTAAGCCTACGTTTCAATGAAACTAAGAATAATTTAACGTTATTACAACGAGGTACGTTTCTTTATAAAACTCCCTAATATCCTAAACCAGAGCTAAATCCTCAGTTTCTCTTCACTTGACATGTTTCACGTAAAGCCGTCGCGCGACCGAAGCGTCATCAAAATTAAGAAGTAGGTCGCGAGTATGTCGAGGAGCTTGGAGTATCTGCTATAAGAAAGCTGAGCTTTGTCATCAGGTTTATACAAAAGATATGGTTCAGGTCATAAGGGCCCTCTAATAAGTGTTGTTCTTTTTATATAATAACAATGCCTTTAGATAACACGATTCGATCGATTCATTTATTTTTAATTTTTTTGATGTGTTTTTGTTATTTAATATTAACTTTTTTTTATATCATAAGGTGGCAAACGAACGAGCGGCCACCTGAAATCGCTGAAGTAGCGAAGTGACCGTTGCCCATAGACATACGCAATTGCATATGCGTTGCCTACCTTTACATCTTAATAAATCTATTTTGATACATTTTATTAGAATGTTAATAAGTTCGATTAACATTTTTTTTAATTAAGTTAAAGAGGTTTAAAAACAATAGATGTTTTTTAAACTATTTAAACCTTTTTTTTTTAAATAACAGTTTCGTGTTTATTATTAATTCTTTTATAACTTGTATCCATTTTTAAGTGATAAATTCTTAAACTTAAACTTAAAGTGAAATAGTTCTTTGTATTTCGATATGTAATTCAATATGTCTGTAACATGTTTTAAAACTTTATCAAATTATAAATTGGCAAACAACTTTGGAGAGATAATTAAAAGTTTCAAAACTTCTGAATTCCAGAAGCTCCTTTCAGCGGAGTTTTGTATGTAATCTTATACCAGCGCGTAAACAGACCTCTAACCGCGCTTTAACCTCCCACAGTGCTTTATTAAACTGAACTTAACAAATGCATTTGTGTACATTTCAATACTTATAAGTTTTAGCTGAGGAAATCGCTTCGGCATAAATTCTGCGTACATTGTATTGTTGTTTATAAATAACACATTTTTCACTAAACAAATGTGTCGTTAACGAAAGTTTACAATAAATATTTACCGTGGGTTTCTGAGATCATAATCTCCTTTTAAAACATATTTCTCAATATTTCAATATCTCAGTTTTATCAAAGATAATGACAAAGATAAAGATATTTTTAAACGTAGATAATGGTCTCGAAAACCCACTTTAATAATGTAAATAAGGGTTAATCCGCATATCCAAAGGATACCTTATATTTGACAGCATGAAACGAACATGTAGCACACGCAACAACTATGTTTTAACACTTTTTGATATTTCCAGGGGGGCGGTAGTGTGCTGTGTCTTAACTTTAGTATTAGACTTAAACCTACAGACCATCCTTGAGGGTTTACAGTGTTTATAGTTTGTACAGAGTATACTATGTGTAGAGTGAACGTTCAAAGATTGCCTGACCACGTTTACCTTTAAACCATTGATCGATTGATTGCTAACAAGCTGCGACAACGTTAAACACGCTAGTCACACTTTGTCCAATATCAATAGCTCTATCTTTATCGCTTTAATTTTATAGCTGTAAATAAAATGTGTCATTTTTAAGGTTCGTTTGCACTGATAACCTATTTACAAAAACTCTAACCCAAAAATGTATCGAATGGAAATTTAAATCGATACTTACTCTATTTTAAACTTTAAAAAAATATTTTTTGACATTCGTTCTTGATTTTTTTTATGTTTTCAGTCAATCTTACTTCTTAGTAATATTTTTAATGCGAATGTTTAGATAGATGCATGAATGATTGGATAGATCTTTGTTGATTTCGATGAAATTTGGCATGCATATATAACATGGTCGTATAAAACGCATAGGCTACTAATTATTTTTTTTATTCCGCGCAGACGGAGTCGCGGGCGACCGTTCGTATTATACATTAATTGAAAACGAACAAAGAAATATTTTCTAATAAAGTTTACAATGCTTATATTTGTAAAGTAAATAAAATAAATAAATATTACTATCACGGTAATTTTCTAAGAACGTACCTTATCATGATTAATGGAAACGGAAATCTTTACTGATATCATATTTAATATTAATAATGGTGCTTATATATATATGTATGTATAGTTGTATGTAATCTATGAAATCTATATGTCATTATGTGTTTGCATACATAACTATATTGTAAGCATATACTACAATAGAAGATAGATAAATCAAATTCTTTTAAATATTAATCGTAACATTTTACGTTAATATAGTTGCATTATTTCAAATGATATTCAAGTTGATAAATAGATAATTAACTGTATTCGTATTTCTGATATATGTATGAAGGCAAAAGTAATCCAAGAAAATAAATGATTCTTAAAATAGCAACAATAAAGTATGACCGAGTAAGTTGTGAACAATGCCTATTCAGGTAGCCCGGTATCGCTTAACGTTCATCGGCCAACGGCGAAACTTTTCATACTTTGAAAAGAATCCATTTAAAATAAAGAATAAATATAACTAGATCAACATTTCTTATAAATAAAACATATAATCTACAATACGCAAAACTTTACGCGAGACAATGCAATTCTTTTGTTTTAAAAAAAACAAAACTTTAACACGGCTTATTATAAAAGACAATTCACAGTGCTATGCTGTAAATGAACTGCGTAAATGACGTCACCTTTTTTAATAGAAATAAAATTGTACGAATGTATGAAGTTCGGCAAAAAATTGACCGCCTTTCGTGGCGGTCGTTGCCAAACCCATAATCCTCACATGTCACGTTTACCATTTAATTCACGATTTTATTAAACAAAAACACAATTAAACACAAAGTTCGCGGTGATATTTTGCGCGCGTTTGAGTTTTGAATAGTTCCCGAGATAGGCGGTAGGGCGCGCGCGGGCGCTGTGCGCTGTGCTGCCGCCGCGCCGCCTCTGCCACGACTGACGGCGTGGAAATTCGATTTTTCTGACGTTTCCTCCGCGCCTTGGCCGGCCGCGATCGAACCGCACGGGGTACTAAACCCACCCGTCACTGATTTTGCACGTCCCTATACAATAATAACCGACAATATTTTATGACACTTTTGACGAAAAACGACAGAAGCACGTTAAGAGTCGGAACACGCGATCTTCGATTGTTTCGTGCAACGAAACATTTCCGACCTTGATATTCGCTACATTTGTTGATATTAGCTCAAATAGTGATGATAAATTGACCAAAGAACCATTTACTAAATTATGGCATATTTAAAATTCGTCAATATGTTTAAATTAACGTTTGCTATAAGGCTATAACGGTAGAAGAAAACTGAAGAAAGCATAAATGGATGGGTGACAGTATTACATGCATGGTAGAGTACAAAACACCCAGAAGACAGGCGTGAAGTGGAAGCAGTTCCGCGTTTCGTCTCGGAGGCCTAATTTAGTCCTCTTTCCCTTCTTACCCTTTTTCTTAAGAAAAGGATGGGAAGTCTCCTCCGTCGATTAAAGGTAGGCAACGCATATGCAATTACGTATCTCTATGGGCAACGGTCGCTTCGCTCGTTTGCCACCGTTTGATAAAAAGAAAATAATACCTATTGTAACAAAATTCTGAAGTAAAAGCTTGATTATCTCACAAGTCAATAGCTTATTTTAATCATAATCATTGAAGATACAATACATACCCAATGAAAGTGTTTCTAAATCTTAATCCATTACTACTGGCCATTAATCCAGGATTTTTAATTATAAAAAACGACTACCTCTCGAAATTTGTATCTGAATTTTAAGTGAAATCTTTTTTCACATGGAAATGAGCAATCAACGAGCATGTTTATTTAATTCTGCGAGTGTTTATTTACACGTAGCTTTCGTGTTTAGTTTTCTGCAAACATTCTCGTGAAAATGTATGAATTAATTTTATAAAAATTTAAATGTAATATCGTAGCGATTAGCACTTGTTTTCTGCAAAGCTGCAATGTATAATAAACTGTTATTATAAAGAAGGGATAAGAACGAGAAATGTATCTGCGTTAGAGTTAAATTTTTCTTTTACGTTACTTAGTTTAAAAGAATTGTATAAAATTCAGTTAAGTTCAAATTAACTCAAAAAAAATTAACAAAACGCTCTTCATCCAGATTATGAAAAAGTTATATTTTTGTCCAGAAAGCGAAATAAAAGTCGAATTAACTTCTCTAACTTAAACAATAATGTGAAGTAAGTCAAAGCATTTCATTTTACGTGTTGCTCTTGCTCATTTTAAATCACTTTCTTGGCATTCGATCAACGAAATTGTAGAAATAAAACTAGCTACGGTCGTATTCCGAAATTCTGTTACAATAAAATATATGTTCGCGACATCTGATCATGTTGTCATCTCTTTCATTTACATTGATAAAATAGGGACATCATTAGTTTTCAGCATGAAATACAGTAGTAAAGAATTTGGAACCAGAATTTCCAAATCGCTAAGTAGCGACATTTTAGTGCGTATTTTTTCCACTCAAAAGGGTGCTAAAGGATATAAAAAGATGCTTTTTTATCAACATTATGAATGTTGAGCCAATTCTTTTTTTTATTGGATAAAAAGAAAGCAATATTCGAAAGTCTTTCTATATAACTTTATGGAAAGGAAATTGCGGTTTCTTTCAGACTATTCCAGGTAAGTTCCAACAAACAGAACTTCAAACTGCATCTTCAACAATCTTGATAGTTTGCATTCAACAATTGTGGAACTTTTGCAATGTTTAATATAGCAATAATTCCAATTAATATAATATTATTGTTTGTTAAAAGCCTATAATACTCTATTCTGAGTATCTTAATACTTAAGCAGTCCCTTATTGCACTTACCTTGAGTTTCTAAGACCAAAGTCTCTGTATAAATCATAACGTCACCCCTGTTCAAAACGGAGATATTGGTATCGGAAACCCACGGTCAGAGTTTACGTAGTCGCCCTTAAAGTAAATTTAGTATGAAAAATGACCCTGAGTGCTACAGTTACTAATTGCTTCATGCTAAATTTAACTTCATATTTATATTAATAAATGTTAATTTTATGTAATAATTGACAATGGTTTAAGGAAATAATTTGATGAGAAATAGTTTGCAAGTGACCGATCTCATATAATATTAAAGCGGCAAAATAGATGCGGTAACAATGGAAACCTCAACAATAGACAATGAAACGCTTCAAAAACGGCAAAGCGGGGGATTGTTACAACTTTTTTTAATATAATATCAAAGTTAGTGCTCCATTAAAAATGATTACAATATTTAAAACGTTTGCAATGTATTACACCTGTAATCTTCATCCGTGTAAGAATTAAAACAAATATTAGATGTGCTTCAAGCAACACATAGATAGAGAAAGAAGGAATGATATACCATATATTATTTAAAAACTCCTAACTTAAAGATTCAAGTATTATTAAAAAAAAAACAAAGACGTCAACAACTTGCCTCTAAATAAACTAAACTTTTGCTTTTTATAATGAATCTGTAACCTTGTGTATTGTGCGTTGAGATATTTTTTTATTAATATAATATTTGGCAAGGATAAAACAATTTACAATTTCTGGCAGTAAAATAGTTATGGTGGTTTTTTTTTTTCAGAGACAAACGTTCTGCAGCTAACATTTGGCAGAGATATGGTCTTTAACATAAACTCCTATTACAGTTCTGGATGCATTTCAGGGTAAAAAAACACACATTTTATCTTTTAGCATACGGCCCATTTTTCATTTCGTAGCAATTCGTCGTAGCATATTCGTAGCACCTTATTAATTATACCACAAATAGTAAACAATGAGACATTGTTAAATAGTGTCGACGTTAGTTTTTCTGAATGAATTAAATAACTTACTTAGTAAAGGGTAGGTCAAGTGAAAGAAAAAGATTATGTCCTTACTGCTATGACAAACATAGAGTTTTCAATTATGAAATATAAACTATCTACCCGTCTTCAATGTTTAACAAAACATAAATAAAGTAAAGTCAAAACGACAGAGATTCGTATGAAGTTTTACCCCAACTAGGCAGTGGAGTGGTGTCCTAGATTTTGCATCTAACCTTTTCATTGTCTGAAAAGAGGCAGCCGAAGCGAAACACGCGGGGGCCGGAACTACTGGAATTAAAATCTCCGGGCCATGAAGCCTTGTGAAATTATTTTTATGACATTTCTAACTTAATCGTACAAAATAAAAGAATAAAATTTAAAATGTGATTTGAATAATAAGGTTGTTCAAATTTGTTTTTGGAAGATTTATTTATTTTTATAATATTTAAGATGTTAACAACAAACAATTGAAGTTACCAATGTGAGTTTTGTGAGTCGAATTGGAAATTAATTAACTTAACAGTGGTAGAGCCCGCTTTAACATCTTCGCACGAATTGTCCCGGCTCGCCCGGTGAAAGACCACGACCACACAGAAGACAGGCGTCAAGTGGAAGCAATTCGGCGTTTCGTCTGATGAGTGTGCGTCCCGGAGGCCTAACTTAGTCCTCTTTCCCTTCCCACTCTTTTTCTTAAAAGGAAAGGGTGGGAAGTGGAAGTGGACTTTCTGGATGAGAGGATGCATGGAAAGGGAAAATATTTGCTTTGACTGCTCGCTCGTTTGCCACTTTATGGAATAAAAATTCAAAAGTAATGTAATATAAATAAATAGTAATTAAACTTTTTTAAATCTTGTAACACTTAACATTGAACTAAGTTGGCATATGTCCAACGCCACAAGAAAACCCAATAAAATTACAGTCCATGTAATAAATTACTACACTGCAGTCTATAATTTCCTTGGTACCTTTCTTTGCATCTACGATTTTCTATCGTTTATGAAAATTTACAACATGTTTACCTTGAATGGATACAATAATAGGCAAGTGAAGGAAAAACGATGGTGATATGACAAGCACGTTTGTTCATTACACAATATTAATGTACTAAAATCACCTTACATCGGTATTCTGTTAGGCCAAAGGTCCAAGGGTTCTTTTCGATTCGTCAGCTACGCCAATGATTTTATACAGTTATAAAAAATTACAAACAGACACATGACAAATATACTATTTATTTCCACCTTTACAAACCAGTCACAAGTTTGTGATAAAAATAATATTTAATGTAAAAATTCTCACTGAAATCGTAAATTTAAGCGTCAATAGCCTAATGGTTAGGGGTACGGATTTCTGATCACGAGGTCGGGGGTTCGAATCCCGCCATTCGACTATTGTCGTAAACCATATCCTAGCACAAGCCTTTAGCTTAGTTGGAATGGTAAAAGAAACATTAGTAAATTTACAAAAAAATCTGCTAATATTTTTAATAAAAAAAATAAAAATTACTATCAGATGATTAAACGTTAGATCTATGTATGAATTTGAATGCAAGTAAAACTCAGCAAAATCTCTGTATTGTGGATCCAAAACTATGCCTTGAGCGTTCAAATAATAGCGAGGGTATAGTATAGCCACAACAAAAGCCGTCGCTAGCGGGGTCGGCTGCGTCAACACGGGCCTGAGTGTTTGTCGTTTCGCAAATTGAATTGAAAATCTGCGCTGCGCTCCCGACTCGCCAACGCTTGCGAAACTCTTTTGGAATACTTCATAACGATAAAAGATATATCTTCATATCTGATGGTTTTTAATACGCTTCAAAAACATTTCATTAAATTATTAATTGTGTGTACAAATACATCTTCCTATTTCTATGTATTTTAATAGTTATGTTTAAACTACAAAATCGTTATGAACTCTGTTAATGTATTCATAATTGAACTGATTAAAAAAAATGTGTTAAAAATATGTTTAATGCATCTACATCCACAAGTAATAGCAATTCTCTCTCATCTAAATCACTCATTTGAAAATACAGTAATACAATTATATGAATGACCTATATTGAAAATAATTTAAAACTTACCACTAAAGTTGCTTCAGAAATATTTATCGTGGGAATTGAAAATTGAATTCAATTAAAGTGGTTGCAAAGGCACTTTTTTCCATTCAACTTATGCCGCCTCGGGGTTCTCTTTTAAATAGTCTACGACCTTATACTGTCAAAGTAACTTTATATTCTCTCTTTTTTAATATTTTACCGTGGGTTTCTGAGATCACGATTCCCGTTTAAAACATATTGTTATTTCTGTTTTCTCATATATGAAAGACTGTCACGGCAATATGTTTCATACAGATATTCTCGGAAACTCACTGTTAGTCATGTATTTCAATAGTTATTATATAAATCATGTCAACCTGTATAATGAGGTTAGCAAGTTCAAATTAGTGAGTACTGCGAAATTACAACCGTAAAGTATTAACGTGGGATTGCAACTAATATCACAACATCACTGTTGCAAACTGTTTTTTATCTATAACGAGATACGATAGTTGATTGTAAATATTAAAACTGTACAGGCATCGATAGGCCATCATTACAAATTCATGAGTTTTTTTCGAACCGCGTGAAATTGTACGCACTCGTTTACTGTAAAATGAAATGAAAATCGTTTTATATTTTCTGATGGGCGTCGTTTCATTTAAAATAAATGAAACGATGCATTTTTATGATAAAAAATGAAACATTCTGTTGATGGAAAAACTCACTTTCTAGTTACTCTTTTACACCAAAGCGTCGGGTACATTACATGTTTCAAAGGTCTGAAATGTGAGTGACATGTTCCGTATTAAAATGATGTTGATATTGTTTGGTAAATGTATATTATAAGTAGATAGATATATCTATCCATTAGTTGACATTCCATACACGGGTATAAACTATATTTGTATCCTACACTAACAGTGATTGACTTCAGGAACAACATCTGTTGCACCAATTGACCGGCTAGGCTTGTTAGCACCACGACCACACAAAAGACAGACGTGAAATAGAAGTAATTCCTCGTTTCGTCTGCAAAGTGCGCGTGCTGGAGGCCCTAATTTAAGTTCCTCTTCCCACCCTTTACTTATAAAGATGGAAAGTGGTAGTGGATTTTATGGAAGAGGTAAAACATAGGAAGGAGAAAAACTGTGCGTCACCTCTTCCGTCGATTAAAAATATCTAATGCATCTGCACATTCAAATGTCTATGGGCAGCGGTTGCTTCGCTATTTTGGCGAATTCAGGTAGCCGCTTACTAGTTTACCCTCATATAATTTAATAATTAATTAATAATTTTTGGCTATTAAAACTAGAAGTAAGGAAGAAACAAATTTTTATTAATGTTATAAATAAATAGTTAGAAATAGAAATTTGTAAATACAAAAATGTAAACAGCTAAGATTACAATTACTTATAAATAAACCTGTATTTAGACATAAGAAATTAATATTGTAAGCAGCAAACAAATGTATGTAAATAAAGATATAAAGTAAAAAAGGACTCTGACCGAACGTCAGAGGGAGAATAGAAGACGGATAAAATTTATCCGTCATAAAAAAACCCTCATATATTATATTATAACAAAATATTTAACGTTAAAATTAACGTACAATATCCTATGAAATTCACGTTATACCAACACAACATTTCATAAACTAGTCGCTTCAAGTGACCTAACGTAACCAACGACAAAGGCGTGTAATTTCATTAGGTCGCATCGCCTTATCTATGCCACTCCTGGCTTTCATTCACCGGGCCCAGGTCACTTCTCTGTCGAGTTATTCTCTACGTGCATACCAATTCCGGACATCAATTATTTTCAAATAAATTTTGAATTCATAGGTTAATTATTGCCGTTAATTCCATTAAAAAATGAAGGTATGTGTAATTCTTTATGTAGTCTACAGTAATATTATAAAATTGAACGATTTTATTAATAAATAAACAAACTAACTACTATAGATACGATTTCTGAATTCTTTCACTATATATACGCTACATAATCCCTGAGTAACTAAGGCCATATAATATGAAAAAAATCACCCGTGTGAAAATGGAACGAACTGTTAGTAATCATTTGTATAGCTGTTGACAATATATATTTAATTAGCTATCGCCCGCGACTCCGTCCTCGTGGATGTATAAAAAAACCTAATAAGTGTAGCCTATGATTTCTTTCAGACTATGTTCTATACGTATGCCAAATTTAATCAAGATCCGTTCAGCCGTTCTAGAGATATCTTCAAACACCCATCCATCCATCCAGATCACATCCATCTAAACATTCGCATTTAATATTGGTAAGTTAAATAAAAAGCAGCTCTTCAAGGCTTATACATTCAAAAAATATTAATAAATAGTATCCTATGTCCGTCTCGTGGCTCTAAGCTACCTCCTCACCAATTTTCAGGCAAATCGGTAAAGCCGTTCTTGAGTTATAAATAGTGTAACTAACACGACTTTCTTTTATATTTTATTTGCCTTTGGTAAATTAATAAGTTAATTGGTATTTCATTGCATTGATGTTATTTTAAAGGTATTTGGAATTTCAATATAAATTTCTTTATCAGTATCACATTTGTCATGAAAAAGCGTGAGGTAGGTCAGTGCAATCAAGCTAAGTGACCCGCCGTACTCAGCTTTAATAGGACTCTTTAACCTAATTACTTATTTATAGAAGTTTCGGATATTTAAGTGTAAAATCTTGTTCGTAAAGTTTTCTCATTATGTCCTTTATTGTAGCAATTTGTCCAAATATTTTGTTTACTAGGAATACGTTCAAAAATAAATATAAAAAATATTTTAAAAATCTATACTAAACTATGTAAATAGAATAAAAGTTAAATTATATTTACTTCTGAAAATAAAAAAAAAACTACAAAAATAAATTGTCGAATAAAACGGTCTTTTTGCGTTATTTCGGCCACGTAAATTTTTTAGACATCTTTTTCTTCTCTATAGTAAGTTATTAACACACTTAATTTTCGAATATGATTTTTGTGCGGAGTTGTACGAATTCATAGATGAAAATACAATATTGTAAAGTTCTTTGGCTGACTTTAAAGGCTTTATATTCGAACCGTCGAGAAACCACTTAAGGTTTGTTGCGTTGGCAGACCTCCAGCTTTGGTTATGTTATACGAAGCAATTAGTACTATAATGAAAATTGCTCTATTGTCGATCGTGTGATTATTAACAGTTATATGTTACATATTTTAATTGATATCGCTTGTAATATGTTTTTGTAATTAACTTTCATTGTTCCTAACATATATGTATTGTTAAATGTATGAAATATCTTTATAACACTTTTTTAGATGAAGGATTGACATGTTTTAGACAAATTATTAATTTTCATACACAAAAACGTTTATAATTCATAAATAGGTCTGTTTATTTCTCGCCATAAATATTAAGGTTTGTTGGCTAAATGTAGTTTTATTTGTAGAAATTGAAATCAAAGATTATTTTAATCCCAATGAATAATTTAAAACCAAAACTTTTTAGGGTTGTTCAGGAGCAAGTAAATAAATGTATTATTTACTTTAAAAAATACTTTGAGTGTACATATATATAACACTGTATATAACCTACAGTTGCGGACTGCTATTCATCATAAAATCTTTTTAAGAAACTCTTTGTTTAAAACATTACAATGGATAATAGTTCGTTTAAAACATGCTACAACACAATCTACATTGTTCTTATTCTGTTCAGATTACTTCGACGGTTAGAAGTGCTAATGGAAACAATATGTATTCAAATAAAGACATTGAATAAATTGAATTAATAGCTAATTATAGCTAAGAATAGCTATATATAACTAAGTATAGCTAATTATAGGTAAGTATAGCTAATTGTAGCTAAGTATAGGAGCTAACGATAAAAACAATACAAAATACTGTAAGTATAACTAGGTCACTTTTTGAATAATGCTTATATTAATTTGACGCTAATTAAGCAATCATCTAGCTTTGGATTCAAAGCATGATGTAGTTGTGTTATAGTTTACTAAATCACAAATAAACTGAACGGTGTAGCTTTAGCTTTTCAATTTGAAATTTGAAAAGCGCTGACCGGTTGCGTTGATATAGCCGATCCGGCTTTATCAGTGAATATTTGAATAGGCCAAGCGCTATTTTCTATTTATTTGCCTATGTCCATCAGGTAGATAGATTACATATAGAATTTGGATTTGTTTGACATATTGTTTTGTTAAATTTAAAGAATCAATAACCGTTTCGACTAATGAACCCATTCGTAGCATAGATAAATTTAAATTTTTTATCGTGCGTTTCTGAGACCAAAATCCTCGCTAAAACCATATTGTTATCTCTGTTTTGTCAAAGATGATGACAGCATGATGTTTTATAAAGAGGTTTTAGTCTCAGAAACCAACTGTTAATTTTACTTGGTGAATTATGTGTATTAAATGAGACTATATTACCTACAAACGCTATTCTTTTATCATTAAAGTTTCGTTTTAAGTTTTAATTTATAGTTAATAAATGTTACTAATATTATAAATGCGAATGTTTGGACGGGTGTTTGTTACAAGGTATTTCCAGAACGGCTATTTGGATCTCTTTTAAATTTGGCATAAATATAAAACATATCCTAGAACACGTAAACAACTAGTTATGTTTTTTTTTATCCCACGCGGACGGAGTCGCGTGCGACAGGTAGTGTATAATAAATTTATAACACTATAAATCTCGCAGTACATCGCTGTGGGCTTGGGGACTGTTGAAGTACAAATCTATTAATGTTACAAACGATCCCATCGGCTTGTACAACACGGAGTCAGCTGGCGGCATGCCAGCCACAGTGCATACACTGGAGTGAATTCATGATCGCTTTTTGTCGTCAAAACTATTAGGAACAGAATTGTTAACAGACATCATACTCATTCATTTCATTAAAAATTTAAACGATATGAGTTAAAAGAAAAAAAAAAATCTTATTCCAAATTTAAAATAATTATAATAAATTATATGACATTTTTCAGATGTATCCTGTAGACGTCCGCTTTCCCTTCCTAACTCTTTTTAGTATAAGGAAAGGATGGGAAGTGGAAGTGGACTTTCCGGATGAGAGGATGCATGGGAAGGGAAAATAATTTCTATCTGTGCATCTCCTCCTACGTCGATAAAAGGTAGGCAACACATATACAATTGCGTATGTCTATGGGCAACGGTCACTTCGCTATTTCAGCAATTTCAGGTGGCCGCTCGCTCGTTTGCCACCTTATGATATAAAAAAAAACAAAACAACACACAGTTACTTAGTTTTTTTATGGTAAGTCCTTTAAACTCCACACAATAGCTAGTAATCAATATTATAATGACAATTGTATTGAAATAGTATAAGCTAAACGTGTTTAATAAGCTACGCTATATGAATTTATTATTATTATTGATTTATTGTGTTTGCATCGTAATAATCAGGCAAAAGAAATAAGTTCATGACTATGTCGCCACTGTAACACATTATTAACTCACTGTACGTCCCCACTGAGAGGATCGAAGCCTTCCCTAAGTTAGGGGTGACTAGGCAATAGTCAACAACGCTAGCCCACTGAGGGTTGTTTGACTTCACACATATCTTTAAATTTCTTTGCAGCTATGTGCAGATTAGATCTACATGTTATCTTCACCGTAAGAACGTCGGATACGGATATAAATCGAAAAACATATTGGTGCATTGCGGGATTCGAACCCAGGACCTGCAGATCACAAGTCAAGGGTTTAACCCCTGAGCCAACGACGCTCTCAATGTAATGCATCTCTGCGTTTTTTTTTATTATTTTAAACTAAGTTTGAACTTGATCGAAAGATGTTATTTACTTGTTGAAAATATCTTTATATGTTCAGTACAATTTCATTTACTACGGTCTTAAGTGTGGTTGTTATTTACAAATATTTTAATCAAATAAATTCTGAAAGTAGTATAAAACCATTAGATTTATTTGTAAGGTGGCGTAAGTCCAAATATTTTGTGGGAGTATTTTAGATATCATTTTCATCGAAATATAGAAATATTTATTTTAAAATTTTAGTACAAAACTCTATTTAATTAAAAGGAAGATGGTTATTGGTATTCCGTGTGGTTTAACATAATATTTTGAAATTAAAGTTTTTGACATCAAAAAGTTAAAAATATGGTTCTAAATAGAACATAGCAAAGTAAACAATTAATTAAGTACATAACATTAGTTGCCCCCTTGTGCATTCTACAAAAATGTTGGTATAGTGGCGCCAACATTTCAACTTGCGGCCGCTACACGCTCTAGTTGACGTATTTCGCGACAGATGGCGATATTGTATCGTCGTATTCAAAATAAAACTACGTGACTGCAAAATATGTTAATACAAAAACATATGTTATCACCTTTAAAAGATTCTGAGGCAAAAATAAAATTTCTATATTTTTTACTTATTTACGTTTTTTTTTATATCATAAGGTGCCAAACGAGTAAGCGGCCACTTGAAATAGCTGGAATAACAAAGTGAGCGTTGCCCATAGACATACGCAATTACATATGCGTTACCTGTAATCGACGGAGGAGAGGATGAACAGAAAGAAAATATTTTCCCTTTCCATGCATCCACTCATCCGGCAAGTCCACTTTGACTTCCCATCCTTTCGTTATAAGAAAAAGGATGGGAAGAGAAAGAGGACTAAGTTAGGCCTCCAGGACGCACACTCCTCAGACGAAACGAAGAATTGCTTCCACTTCACGCCTGTCTTCTGTGTGGTCATGGTATTTCACCGGGCGAGCCGGGCCAATTCGTGCGAAGATGTTAAAGCGGGCTCTACCACTGTTAAAATATACCGAAATACCAACGTAAACATAATACGTAATAACATTGTGAAACAATATTTTTCCAGCATTTTCTAAGTTATATAACATAGGTATTCTATATCCTAAGAGTATAAATTAAAAAATAAACGCTTGTTAATCGCAGAACGTTTAATGAAAAAGGCTTTAACAAAGTGATTTTTTAAATCGTTAATCACGTTGAAAACTACTTCGTTACGCTTTCTCCGGGAATTAAAACTCAAATGCAAAGGTAATTTTAAAAAGGTAGAGTAGAATGTTACAGTTAATTTTTTACTCGGCCTCGTTTCAGAATGCGCATTGTTCATTTAAACAACTTGTTGATTATTGCAATCTGTTGAATTAACGAAGAATGTAATGATTAAAATATTTATTTTATTTTTAAAAATATGAGTCAACAAAAAAGCTCTAAATTCTTGAAATATAAGAAGAAAAAAAATCTTATTCATATTTAAATCTTACTATAATAATATTATAAATGCAAAAGTTTACATGGATATTTGTCTGAAGGTATTTCCAGAACAGCTGCATAAATTTGGTATACATATAGAACATAGTCTGGAAGATCACATAGGCTACTATTAAAGTTTTTTTAATTCCGCGCGAAAGGTGCCGCGGGCGAGTGCTAGTATAGAATAAAAAAAACATTATGAAATGCCAAAATTACTACACGAAATCGAAATGTAATTGATATACATACATACAAATTCGCATACATAAAAACATACATATGCGGAAAAAATATATCCTGAGTCATTGGGTAAACACAAGAGACAGTAACTTCACAACTTAGAGACATATAACGGGAATTCCAGTACAAATTGTTTGCTCATATTTACACGTTAATAACATATAAACTAGATAACAAACAACTATATAAAGTTGAAAAATGAAAGATTGTTCACGAAGCATAAGTTGCTTGTTCTGAGCGTAATTACCGCTCGCTATCTAAATATTTACTACATCACAAGATGCATGCTCTGTATTATTACAGATACACCATTAACAGTGTTAGAACCCGCTTTAACATGCACGAATTGGCCCGGCTCGTCCGGTGAAATACCACGACCGCACCTACAGGAGTGAAGTGAAAGCAATTCCGCGTTTCGTCTGATGAGTGTGCGTCCCGGTGGCCTAATTTTAGTCCTATTTCCCTGTCAAATTTTCTTATAAGGAAAGCAAGGGAAGTGCAAGTGGACTTTCCGGATGAGAGGATGCATGGGAAGGGAAAAAATTTCTTTCTTTGCATCCTCTCCTCCGTCCATTAAAGGTAGGCTAAGATATATAAAAATACGTAGACCAAACATAAATAATTACAAGAATTTCTTCAGTATATTAGTCACTTTTTTAATACTAAAATATATGTTGGTTTAGAGTTAACAATTGTCCTTTCTTTTGTTTTAGTACTAATACCAAAAACTTAAGGATTTATTCCTAATATTATATCAATAAAATAACAGTATTATAAATATTGAAAGACAGTACTTTTATTCATATAATAGTTATAGTTGATTTAATTTATTTCTATGCTGATTTTGTAGTTAAAGACAAGACGGGCGACAGGATTTAATTAAGCATGCCCTCTCTAACTAGTTGAAAATCTCGATTGCATCGAGGTCTTTGATAACTCGTTTTGCATATTAATTGTTACAACGCGAATGTAACAATTGTTATTTGCATTGAAATAAGCTTCAATATAACAAGAAGGAAGATTTTAATGAAGCTTTAAAATGTTTTTGTACCAATTTAAACAATTTTAAAAGTATTACAACAGTGTAACAAATATCATCTTTTAAATTTTTAAACGAAAGATCATTTAACAACATCTCCTTATATTTCACAACTTACCAAATTGTTTATATAATATAGAGAGAACAGATTTGATTGTTTGTTTGTTTGTTTGCATTTAACAGGCTCAGAAGGTACTGATTTAACAAATTATTTTACTGTGAGGAAGCTACCCTACGTGACACAGGCTATATTTGTTAATGTGTTAAATAACCAATATAATTTTTGTATTAGAGCTTTTTTAAAACATTTTAAAATATAGTTTTAATTATCATCTTGAATGGAATCGTTAGCTGTGGCAATTAATTCGTGCCGTATAAAATCCTTCATTGACACCTGAATAACTGAATTCCGCCGCCCGACGCTCTCATGGCGATGGGCGTCGGGTGTCGGGCCGCATAATTTGATTGAATTCGAAATGTATCCATGGATACCAACGTCCTTCAATCTATTCAAATAAATTGTACTGACGTCGATGTAAAAAAATATTTTTTAAGTGTAAAATTACGTGTTTTTATCTACATGTAATTTCATAATTACGGTTCCTATTTTTAGGAAATTTAAAACGCAAAAATACGAAATTCCTATATAGGTAAAGTGATTGTTGTCGTCCTAATCCAAGCTTCAAACTTATTTGGGATAGTTAAAAGATGTTAGTGCTTCTGTTATATTTATTAAAAATAAATTAGTTCCATTTCGCAGTGGAATTCCTAAAGTTGGCTAAGTTTCTTCTACTATACAAGCCATATATTATATATTTATAGTGTAGCTGAATAGAATCAACAGATGAATAGGTCCAGCAGATAGGCCTGGGCTGAGTCCATCAATCACGCGGCGGGCGTGTGCCAATCGGCTGTCACTTTCACACGAAAGCAGTACAGTGAGGCTGAACATTAGACAATAAAGTATTAATATTATTTGAACGCACAACGATGACCGAGAATAGTAAGTATGCGTTTAAACAATGGCAATACTGCACTGTCCTACTGTACGGTCTGATTTTACTGTCCTCGTGTGAAACTAGCCGTCAGCGCTGGCTCACCAGCTAACACTATCTCGAGCCAACACTTCACCATTCATGTCAGTATATTCCTCGCGTATTTACAATGTTTTGATTTATAACTGTTTAACTTTTAAATTTATATAAAAACGGCTAAACACTTACGTATATTTGTCCGGTGGCGGCACCGACTAGTTTAGCCCGTCGGGGGGCCCTTCATCAGGGTGATTGAGACTGAGTGTTTATCATTTGTATTATTTATATTCGCCCGATTGACTCATGGACAATGTTTTTCAAATGTACGTTAAATTGCGACCCTTTGTAATATTTATGACTTATTTTGAAAAGTAAAATGATAAAATTGTAGTCTTATTCTATATTTCATTCCAAATATTGAGCGGAGAGTTACTTCCCTTTCCTATGTGTACCCTCATCCGTAAGTTAAGTACGCAATGCATTTACAATTGTGGTTGTCTAGCGGTCACTTTAGTTCGGTGAATTCAGATCGCTCGCTAACCGCTTTATAATATAAATATACTCGTACTATAATTTGTTCATTGTCGCAACATTCGTACAAAATCATTATGTCTTGTCCTTATTTCTCTTTTAAAATGTTAAGCATAAAATATTTCTGTATGAATATATCATCAGTGGAAACACATAGTTAAACAATTAATACATAATATAATTTATGTTAGTATCGTTAACAATCAATTGTCTAAAACATCTGTTTAATTATTCGAGCGAGTGTTCGCTTCGTAACATCAGAGGGCGCGTCCGCTGCATCGTGCACAAATAATTGCGCTCGCATTGCAATATTGAAATCAGCAACAACTGCTTTGTTTTAATTAACTGCCGTTTGATTTTATTGATAGCAAACTTGATTTATTATTCATATAATATCAGTTTGATTTAAATTTAAATGGCAAAGATAAATTAAATAGAATTTAACTGGAATACTTATGTTATAATATTTTGTACCGAAACAATAGCCTATGGTGCTACTGGACATTAGTCCAAAGAGTACCATAGTCATTCGTCCAAGTAGGTTGTCGTTAAGGCTCTATCTCTAATTCAAAATATTATAATATTTTCAAATTCGATATTAATAAAGACATCGCAGCCAACGATTCTGTCCTACACTCTAGGGTTGAAGGAAAGAAGGCATAGTACCGCCTACTAAAAAAAGTCTGCATTTGACATTCGCTTTAAAAGCATTGCAGTTTGCAGTCACCGTTAAAAACAACCAGCCGTACACCGACTACTTAAAACAGTCCTATAACTTTCCTAAGACTAAATGGTACCATGAAAATATATTGTAAAGTGTTTGTTTTATTAAATAATATTAAAAGTTGAATAGTCAATGATTTATAACAATGAACAGCGATTGACAGAGATATAGTTCGCAGTGATTGATGAAGCCGCGAAATCTCAACTGTTGATTCTATTCTGATCTATATATCTTATTTTATATTATGCGGTAATATTAAATAACAGTGAAAATAATAATTTTAATTCCAATATATGACACGACTTATTAACATAACTCATTTAGTCGTTAAATAAGTACTTAGTGTAGATAAAACATAAGACCATTCGACACCTTTAAATCCTGTTATAAATGTTTTATTAAGAAATATAAGTGTCGAAACATTTTATTCAACTTTCGACAGTATAAGTTAGTTGGAGTTTTATAAAACGCGGTAACATTGTGTAAAATTCTAGCGAACTTTCATACATTGACCTCACGCTGAGTATTTTTCACAGAAACTTTATAAGCGGTTCATAAAATCCTTTTATGAACGAAACGGACTTCAATATTTTAACCGCTGGAGCGTTGATTTTTAATAGAATTTTCCGTTCGTGCTCGTTCCGCCGCGACACCGCCGAGCAACGCGGAAACTGTTTTGAATGCGGAACTGTTTGAATTGAATTGAATTCAGTTATGCACGTAAGGACATTTCCATGAGATACCTGTGTATTACATACTAAAATATATATTTTATAAAACTGTTATATCCGAATATTTCGCACCCCTAGATGAAGAAACCGGTAAGTCTAAAAACCATTTTTTTAGTACTGGAGATTTAACCTAAGAAATAAAATTCTAAATTAGTGAGGATTTTGAACCTTACTCATCTATATTTTTTTATTGCTTAAGCATATTTTTCATGTTTTCGAATATGTTTTAAAATAAAAACTGTTACATATATCATTACAGTGTATTTACTTTCAAATATAAAATCTTCGTTTTGAAATAAAGCCAATAGATGGCGCTTTTCCATCATTAGAGTCTGATTATGTCGCTTTGTATTTTTTTTAATTAAGGTTAGATTCAATTCGATGTTGCGGTCACATAAAATGTATTTGTTAATCCTATTTTGTATGTAACGGTGATTTATTATTCACGCTCACCAAAAGACAAACAACCATTAATATAGTTCAAGGTTAAGTCGCGTTGTTTGGACAAATCTTTGTCATACGTCAAATCATTTTTCTTTTAAATTATTCAAAGACATGAAAAATGATATGTTAGATAGCATTGGGGAAAAATATTGTCGGTTATAAAATTAAATAAAAACAAATCATCATCATCATCAGCTCACTATACATCGCCACCGAAGGGCTCGGAGCCTACCCTAAGTTAAAGGTGATTAGGCCATAGTCAGCCACGCTGGCCCACTGCGGGTTGGTTAACTTCACATAAAAACAAATCGATTATTAGATTCTCATAGAGAAATATAATGTCGTCTCTCTTATTCTCTTTGATAAAATAGAGAGAAGAAATCGTCCATGGTACTTCAGAAAACCAAAATCAAGGCTATTCAAAAATAAACACATACCAAAAGTACTTTGTAACATTAAATTGAATGCCTTATTTCGTATGTCACATGTTTAATAAAAATTAGAATACAAATAGTTGACCGCATTTGACGTTTGTAGGCGGCCTAAAAGCGGCCACCTCCGAGCCGTCTATTAATGCCAATTACACGGTCCCCGCTGTTGGCAGCTCTGCATAATGACTACATACATTGTGTGAAGAGAAACGTATAGCGGAAAAGGTTTTCTATTTTGTTCAGCCTAATTAAATATGAAGGTTCTTTGAGCTACGAATTATTAGGACTTTCATCAAATAGTTGATTTAATTTGTAAATTTTGTTCTGCCTAGGGGTTAGTGTACTTAGGAGGGATGTTGTCACGTTCATTAGGTAATTCTAACCATGCCTACTCCATTGGGTTGCAGGCATGTGTGTTTCTAACTTTAAAATAGTCGAAGTAAGCCAGTTCATAGCTACGAAATCGCTACGCCGCTCTCTACGCTTACTAACATAGCAGTAGCTACGCGCGGTCTACGGCCGCGATCGGAACACGCGGCGGTGGCAATACAACGCCGACACGGGCGAATATTAACCGTTTTAATTTCAAAACGTGTTTGCTATTTAATAAATGGCAATGCTATTATTTTTTTATTTTGACCGGTTACATTTACCATAGTTATCCATTTAAATAGCCAAGGAGGCAGCGATGTCACGTTTTCATGTGAATTATATTTAGACGATTTTGTACTTCGTAATCAATGACATGTTTAATTTTACTTTAATATATTAAACATCGATATTTGATACTAAACTTAATCAATAATGCGATAAAGAATCTTCCTCAATATCTTGACTATTGGAACTACACGATAGTGCGGTTTTAATTGTCATTGTTTTGTGAAAATATTTTAAGTTACCGCAAATAACTTGCTGCTATTATTTAAAATGCATTTCATATTTCACAATCTCATTTTAAAATATGCAATCAAGCGGAAAAATCAATTATGTAAGTCATTGATTCAACGTTTTATTGCAGCGCTGCGGCGGCAATGCGTTTCATTTTTAATTATGGTAATGAATGTTGCTACAATAACTCTATTCCTTTTTCCTAGAAAATTGTCATAATGTTACAAAAGTTATGACCGTAAAAAATTAATTATTATTTTATATTACTTGTTTTTATGTATAGTAGACAAAAGTATATATAGGATTAAGTATTGCTGTTTGATTGAAACAGTACAATGTAAAAATCTTTTGTGGTTAATGTTTTTTATGGTTTAATTTTGGTCAACTAAATGTCAACATTATTAGCTCACTATACATCCCCACTGAGGGGCTCGGTGTCCACTCTAAGTCAAGTCTGACTAGGCCATAAGAGTGGTAGAACCCGCTTTAACATCTTCGCACGAGTTGGCCAGGTTTGCCCGGTGAAATACCACCACCACACAGAAAACAGGCGTGAAGTGGAAGCAATTCCGCGTTTCGTCTGATGAGTGTGCGTCCCGGAGGCCTAATTTAGTCCTCTTTCCCTTACCACCCTTTTCTTATAAAGAAAGGATGGGAAGTGGAAGTGGACTTTCCGCATGAGAGGATGCATTGAAAGGGAAAATATTTTCTTTCTGTGCATCCTCTCCTCCGTCGATTAAAGGTAGGCAACGCATATGCAATTGCGTTTGTCTATGGGCAACGGTCACTTCGCTACTTCAGCGATTTCAGGTGGCCGCTCGCTCGTTTGCTACCTTATGATATAAAAAAAAAATAGACAACCACACTGACCTAGTGCGGGTTGACTTCAAACTATTTTGAATTTCCTCACAGATATGTGCAGGTTGCATCACGATGTTTTCTATCATCGTATCTGATTTACGCTATATTGAATCTCAAAATGCATTACATAATATCTGCGATCTAATATGTATACTTGTAAAGTTCGCTTCCTATACTACGTAGTTCCTTAGTTTGCTGCTAACTAAAACGTTGACTAAACTCACATCGTATGCGATCGCAAGGCTGAACTCTAGTTTAAGTGATAAACTATTCACGTTGCATTAAATTTCATCACCTAGAGTGTACTGTAACCAAAAACATCTACTCCAAATCATATCCTATAGCATTGCCAAATAGGTCAACGAGTTAGTGAAAATATAACCAAGAAATATTTTTACATAATGCAAAACCAAACGCCTATTGTAACACCTTTTTCTGAATGTAAATACAAAAAAAAATCTTTTAGTTTATTAAATACGTATTTTTTTAATTCTTTTTTTTAATAAATAGCTAAACCTAGATAGCACTAATAGCTTTGAAAAGTTCTCACGGCTTTTTAGTTAATGGAACTACACTAAAAGTTAAAAAATAAACTTTATTTCAATCTGCGTATAAGGAAGATAACAATAATTTATCACGACACATTGACTGTAAAATGTAAGTTCCTGCTAACAATACGATCCAAAGTAAGAATAAGACATAAATAACAATCGACAAACAGTACAATAACATTTTCAAAAAGTATTGAATACGCTTTTTAAATCTATAGAAAATGCCTTGAAAGCAATATGCAGTCGCTTATAAACAAAGCGATGCAGTGAAGTGATAGCTTGAAGTTAACTGCTGAATAAGCAATGATTGTCTGAAATCAGAGAGCAAACGAGAGCACTCGGTGGAGCCTCGTTAGCGAGGGGTTGTTGAAGCAAATGCCACTGCGATTACTGACGTACTCAAACGTATATCTTTGAACATTTATCTACTAATACTCGGTTAATTTATTTCTAATTTGAATTATTTACTTATTTAATCTACGGTATATAACTAAATAAAAACGGCTATCACGTACACTTCATCCGGTGTCGGCATTAACCAGCTTTAAGCCCATTGGCTCTCACCATCACAGAGACGGGGCGCGTACGCGAAATAATACCAGTCCCACTCAGAGAAGACTCGGAACTAGTCGGTGCCTACACCGGATTTAAGGTAGGTAATTGTAGCTAATTTTATTTAGTTATCATATATCAAAATAGTTTAAACAGTATACGTCACTATACGTCCCCACCAAGGGGCTCGGAGCCTACCCTAAGTTAAGGGTAACTAGACCATATAGTCAACCACGCTGGCCAAGTGCGGATTGGTTGACTTCACACATATCTTTGAATTTCTTCTCAGATATGTGCAGGTTGCATCACAATGTTTTCCTTCACCGTTAGAACGTCGGATAAATGTACATATGTAAATCGGATATCGAAAAACACATTTGTACATGGCGGGATTCGAACCCAGGACCTGCAGATTACAAGTCAAGTGCTTGACCACTGAGCCACCGACGCTCTATGTATCAAGTATTTTAATCTAATCATGTTCATCCTTGTAAAACATTAAAAAGTTTTCACTTGGTACTTTTTACTTTTCAATATGGAAAGCCGCATGTATCGATCGATCTCTCCAGGTCAAATCAGGTCGATGTATACTGGTATGTCTACTGTACATAGTGCTAGATCCCACTATGTACCAGATCCCGCTTTAGATTTTCCTTTTAAATTCTACATGAATGCAAGCGGATTGATTTAATAAAGTTATATTCAGCAGAGTTCTTTTACAAATAAAGCTACATCGGCAATCTGGAGGATTCAATCTCGATTCAAAATCTAGGCAATTGTTAATCAGCGAAATATTGAACGTTTCAGCTATTCGAGTAATTATAGAGTCTTTGTTCACAGCAAAATATTATAAAAAGAAGATATAATATGGAAAATACTTTTTGTTATTAAATTACATCGTCAAATATTTTATCGTATATTTTCTGTGGAATGATAAATTTTATTTAATAATTAATTAATTTAATTTTTAAATTAATTTTATTAATTAATATTAGTTTGGATTAATTTTAATATTACATTCTAAATATAATAGTGAAATGCTAAAAACAAATACAATATCTATCTTGCGGTAAATCAAAGAACAATTGTAAAGGCTATTGACTGACATTCAAAAGACTTTCTAGCAATTTAACTTGTCAATTACTTATGTATATAGGGTAACATACGTTTATAATGCAGGCCAAACACGTTAGGTTTAACATGACGGCTGGAATTGTAGGTTAAAAGTTTAATAAATATAACTGTACGGTTATGTAACAAAGCTAGGTTTACTCATAGGTTATGCATGTAAGATCAAAGCTGATAAATAAAAATTTGTTTGTTTGATACTTTAGTCATATCATCATCATCATCACCATCATCATCATCTTGCCCTTTCTCTACCTATGTAGAGACATATACACTGAGGTACATAGGTAGGGGCAAGGGTAGGAAGACGATGTTCCCACTATAATGTTCCGATGAATACTGTTCCGATAGGAGTCGGAACAATATGTACTAATCTTTCACACATCTCTATTAGCCAACGTGAACATAACCTTATTATGTACATCTCTTACGCATATCACATTTGTAGGATCCACATTTAATCTCATAACATGATAGATTTTCTCGCACAGTCGGCACAAAATGCATCCATATAAAGTATCCTACACAGTATAGAACGATGTCTCGGGTCCGCGTGCCTTAATGCCCAGTAAAGCGAGTTAATGCCACCCAGTGTCGTAAATCCGTGTCATTAGGAGTCGTACGTGAACGGGATTCCGTATCTCGGCTTACAGACCATGTATCTCTATATATCTAAGACGTTACGAAATAATCACAACCGTTGATTCAAAGATTTACTTTTGAATGTCCTTAAATACTCTAAAAATATATACAAGTCTTCGATAAGGTTATTAAATTACAAGTATCAAATATTTACGTAAATAATTATTCATATTCAAGCGCATCATTGCAGCTTAAAGCGCTAGAATACAGAAAATTCAATAGGTGTCTTACTAATATTATAAATGCGAAAGTTTAGATGGATGGATGTTTGTTAGAAGGTATCTTCAGAACGCCTGCATAAATCTAGATGAAATTTGGCACAAATGTAGAACACTATCGGAAGGATCATATAGAGTACTCAACAGATGTTTTATAATTCCACACAGACGAAGTCACGGCCTAAGCTGGTACGCAAATAAGGTAAGGTTACATTTATAACGCTTGAATGGTACTAAATATAACAAAGAGTAAATCAATCTATATTTGACACTAAATGGAAAGCTATAAAGGTAGTAAATAAATATATAAATTTCTTTTTAACTGTAACCCGTATAAAGTCATGATTGCCTTTTGTGTGAATTTCCTTGCATTGCAGTGTACACGGTCATTAAGCGGTACAAGCGAAACTCGATTGTTAAAGGTTATACGAAATTGGGTTGACTCCATTTGAAATCTTTTATATTATTAATACAGTTATTTTGTAGAATAAATTGTATGAAACATGATATTTATTCAATAATTTAGTAATTAAACGTTTAAATAAAATAAATAACTACGTACACTTTTACGATCATTTTAATATTGCGTAATACAAATATTATTATTTTTGATTTATATTATTAGGTGCGCAACTAAGTTCTCGCTGTTTGTCAGTAGATGGCTCTAGCAGTAAAAGCTGGTCGATTTTGACATATCCAAAACGTCATGAACCAAGCTTAGACATATGGTAAACAAACCGTTGCGACACATGAGTGATTTTGTTTTCGCATTATATATAATAATTTTATATATTTTGATGGAGAGATATTTATATTTTGATCTAGCATATTTTTACTTATACTGATTTTACCATGTCTATCGAAAATTTAGTAATTAAATAGTAAAATAAACAAAGAAAATATGTTCATAAAGTTTCGAGGTGTGGGTAAAATAACGTAAAAAATAACATCGAAGACTCTCTAACAAAGCGTTAATAAAATGAGTAACATCTAAAGTTCTCAATTTAAATATCGATTGATATTTAAAAAAAATCATTCATATTAAAATTATATAACTACTCTTTTTCTTATTGCTAAAAGAAACGCATACAATTTAAATTAGATGAAATAAAAATTTCCTCCAACGACATCATTATTTTTGAAGACTATAGGACGTTGCTCTAGAGAATTGTTAAGCCTTATTGCTCTTTCTATTCTTGTTTCCTTTCGGTTGTTAATATGTATATGATTTTGTTGCACTGATCGACAATAGAGTTTGTTTTACGAACGAATTTCGAAATTGAAACATATTTTAATAATAATAATATCCTAAATAATCCTAGGGAAGTATTAATTATTGTAGAGTGTCACGATATACACTAATTTCTCCCTTCTCGTTATAAATTCGTGTGGCATGTCTCTTATACATCACACTCTTATCATTATCCTGTCAGGAACTTGAATTAGCTATTTTTTATGACAATTTATTCCATTGTTTCAATGCATAAAATGAAAACCTGAGAAATGTCAAAGTATTTGTAAATAAAACTTTGTAAAGTTTTTTAAATCCTCTGAAAACTTCACATCAAACATGTAAAATGAACGCCGGAAGTTGTTAAGAAATAAAACCCTTTTGCGGAAATAAACTTTTATACGATGAAAAGAAAGAAAGTGTATATATGACTGCACGTCTCTGCAAAGGATTAAATTACACAACAGACGGTAGCCCATTCTCGGAGGCACTGAATATGTATATAAAATTTCTCCAAAATCAGTCAAGTCGTTTCGGAGGAGTATCGTAAATAACATTGTGTCGCGAGCATTTTATATATAACATTATAAAAAAATACGTTTAAATCCAAACAAAAAAGAACTGCTTACCTCAATTTATGAATTAATTTAACTAAAATAAAATATTATCGATAATAATTTTTTCGCATCATCGCAACGTTGCGCCTGAATTTACTTGATATTTTTAAATACTTTCACACGCTTTTATATGACACATGGTTTAGAAAAGAAGATTAAAGCTATCAATAAAACTTTGCCAATTTTAATTGCTGTACCAGAACACTGCACTAATCAACACTAAAACAAATCGTCCAAACAACTGCCTTCTTTACGACCAGCCGTGGCCTTAATAAAACAAGAATTGTTTACGTGAAATGTCATCTTAATGTCAACACATTAGAGTCTATTCTTCGTTGGCTAATCGATTTGGAGTTAGTGATGGGTCATTACTAGGACATTACACTATTATGGACGACACAAAACATTTTGCTTTATTACAAATTCTTGCCACAGAAAGTCTATCAGTTCATCGAATACGAGCAAATAAATACATATATATTGATGTTTGTCGACTCACAACTGGATACTGACGAACATTGTTACAATTTTAGGATTCAAATGTAAGTTTATTACTTACTTAAATACATCATTGAGTAGATTCCATAAAGTGATTGAATGGCGTAAGTTATACGAAATTGAAAATTATCATCTTATCAGTCGGATAAAAGTCACAGGAATCGAGGCTGTTGTTATATTTCTAGCTTTATTTCACCCGCGACACCGTCCGTGAGGAATTAAAAAAAAAACTTAATTAGTATCCTATGTGTTCTACCCAACCAAGTTCTACAGTTATATCAAATTTCATTAAGATACATGCAGTCGTTCTGGAGATACATACATCCATCCATACATCAATCCAATCATTCGCATTTATAATATGAGCAAGATAACATATAGCTCTCTCTAGAGTTAAGAGATTCGTATAATATTTATTTTCAACGACGTCCAAGCTATAACTAACCACACGTTACCTGTAGTTGAACAAGGATATAGCCCGATGAGAGAGGAACTATGGCGTTATGATATTAACAAGAGGGCGTTAGTGACCTGTCATAAATTAGTTGGACTTTCTCCACAGGATAAGATATCGTTATCGTTGTATACTAAACCAAATCTTAAGTTGGAAAACAAAAACACATCAATTGAACCTTGACAAATATTGTCCTCTCTATTTTTGTCAAAAGAATGTAGGAGATAACAAATGTCGCTAGAGTCGCAACCGACAGATAAAATAACAAAGCACAAAGTACATTAAAAATAGAACAAAGTGTAAAATTCTGTATAAGAAATATCTCTAGAAAGTAAATCCTCCTCAAGGCTTGCTCTACTAAAAGTACTTTATTTAAGTATTTTGTATTTTCTTTCAAAACTAAACTAGAAAGTTATACAGCTCGAAAATCTATGTTCTTAAACTTTAACTGAACATTAAAAACCTTTTCTTTTTTTTTAAAGAGAAAAAATAAAAGCGTAATAACGAATGCTCTTATGATAAAGGCTCTTAGCATGAGATGCATTTCAAATCAAAGGTAAAATGCATGAGCTTTGAAAGTCTGCCGCACTAACACACTGTTCACTCGAGTTACACCACTGCGATATAATGAGCGATCGACTTACTGCCGCGCTAAAGCCCATCACACACAAGACTAAAAATCTTCGCAACCAGGCGATGTTGGCTAAGCGACTTACGCAATACAATTTCATTATTAAATGTGGAATTCCCATACAACAGCAGTAAAGAAGTTTGTTCTGATTTATATCAAAATCTATGTTGTTATACAAGTTTTGGGCCAGTGGAAACTTACACCTAGGTACTGTCATTAGTTATGCAACGTGTTTCACACGTAGTGTTGTGTTTGCATCCGTTACGCTCGAGTGAGCCAGTTCTTTGTTGTTTACTCTGACTGTTGTCACTTTACGGTACACTAATTTTGACTGGAAACTTCGCTTGGTGTCACGATTATTTTTATTATTTTTTACTTTTCTACAGTAACATTTTCGTCCATTTCTATCTACTATTATTTAAAAGTAGGTCTGCTATTGTTTTTTTTTCTTATTTAAATAGTTTACTGACATGGGTTAAATGAAAAATGTTTATTATTTTAAATTGATTACTGCATAGTATTAATTTACTTTGAACAGCATTATCATATTTTTTACGTTTCATTATAGTTTCTTTGAAATAAATAAACGGTAAGAGTGTGTAAGAACAACAATAATATGATAAATCAAATAGCAAGTAATCTGATGTAAGAAAACATTAGTGTTTCAAGTTTAAAGTATACTCGTGCCAAAAATATCGAGTATCGATTTACATTGAAGCTTTTCTATTTGTTGTTAGCGTCGCGTTAGTAACATAGAGTTTATCTATTTTTCTACAATAGAAAGAAAAGTACATTTTAAAAGACACTACGGTATCGGATTTAAAGATTATAACTGTTTTTTTTTTATATCATAAGGTGGCAAACGAGCGAGCGGCCACCTGAAATCGCTGAAATAGCGAAGTGACCGTTACCCATAGACATACGCTATTGCATATGCGTATCCGTATACCTTTAATCGACGGAGAAGAGGATGCACAGAAAGAAAATATTTTCCCTTCCCATGCATCCTCTCATCCAGAAAGTCCACTTCCACTTCCCATCCTTTCCTTATATGAAAAAGAGTGGGAAGGGAAAAAGGACTAAATTAGGCCTCCGGGACGCACACTCATCAGAAGAAACGCGAAATTGCCTCCACTTCACGCTTGTCTTCTGTGTGGTCGTGGTATTTCACCGGGCGAGCCGGGCCAATTCGTGCGAAGATGTTAAAGCGGGCTCTACCACTGTTGTGATATTTTACTGATGCATTTTTCTTTGTATATCTTTTCTTACTTACCCGTTTGTTCTTGTCTTATTGCTATAATTGGGGATTATATGTTTTTATTTTTATGATTGTCAAAAATCGACTAAAATAAATTTTTGCGTGATACACTCTGTGCTTTTAAAGTATGATTGTGTAAAGTTTACAATGGGTTTCCACGATTGTAAGATGCTTAAAAACATTGTTATTTCAATGTTTTTAATATTAAGAAATAATATGTTTTTGTTTGAATGCAGTGGAAGAACACTGTTAAAAAGTAAAATCAGTGACTCACACATAAAAAGTTAAAATACGTACCTCTTAGTTTAATTTTCTAATGCAAAATTTAGTCATAATTTAAATTACAATATACTTAATAATGTCATTATTCTACTTGCTAAAACTATCGTGAGAAAAAGAAAAAACTTTGCCTCTATCGTATACTATAAGACAAAGTTTGAATCACTCAAAACTAAATTGGTACATGAAAACTATGTAACAAGGAACCCACTCCCGAAACTCATATAAAAAGCATTGCTATTTCATTTTTTCTAATAAGAATAACAAAGATAGTATGTTTTTATATGTTTCGGTAGTGAAATCAATAATAAACCTGGTGTCTTTCAGAAGGAGCATGTGATATCAATAGCTAATTATTTCTCTAAAATCTTAACTACTGTGCATATGATGTGAGGGTTTTATGTATTCAACGAATTTACTTTAGCCATTTTCAATGCTCCTTCTGTGATCACACTTCCCGTTCCGGACACTGTGAACAAAATAAAATCATCTTATCATCAAATGATATCCATCTATTAAATTATTCAAACTTTCGTGAGAAATAAACTGCTAAACAATCACGTATATTCGTCCGGTGGCGGCACCGACTAGTCAGTGAGCGACGGGCCGCGTCCGCGAAATACTACCAGTACCACTCAGCCTGATAAAGGGCCCCCGATGGGCTCGAAACTAGTCGGTGCCACCACCGGACTAATATACGTGAGTGTTTAGCCGTTTGTTATATCAGTTTATTATATAATAACGGCTAAACACTCACGTATATTCGTCCGGTGGCGGCACCGACTAGTCAGTGAGCGACAGGCCGCGTACGCGAAATACTACCAGTATACCTTATGAAGGGCTCCCGATGGGCTGGACACTAGTCGGTGCGGCTACCGGACGAATATACGTGAGTTTTAACCGTTTTTATATAAATTTGATATCTATCTAATTTCAAAATACTGTTTTAAAACGTAGTATCCGTATAGAATCACGAATATTTGCCAATATTCGCAATCGTATCGTAATCAACGAAATTTGTATTAAAATTTGTGCAGCGTCCCTGTTGGATGTAAATTCACCAAAAATGACATACTAATTTTGACCAAATTGACGATAATAATAAGGCGACCGGTCATCGTGGCGATTTTTGGAGGAGGCCTATGCATAGCAGTGGGCGTCTCATGTCTTAGAAGAAGAAGAAGAAGAAGAATAAAGCGATTGTCACAAACATGCGTGCTATTCCCACTGCTTTCGCCGAAAAGTTTCATTCTTGCAATATTATTAAACAATCTTTAAATAATTTATTAGTAATATTACTGAACCTTTGATTTGATCAATTAAACTTTTGGAGGATAAATAAATAAATTATTAAATTGGACTTCTCAATCGGAACAAAATTTGCGAGCGCAGCGATTTGGGGTCGATTTTTTTATATTATTTAGTTTTATTTTTAGTTTGGTTTAGTTTTAGTATATAGTTTATTTGATATAGTATGAATTACTGACTTATGTCTTAGTTTAAATGTATAATAATTTTAGCTCGTGAATCGGAACAATAAGTATTATATATACAGCATTAAATAGTCGCCATAGGAATAATACTAAACCTGTCTTTTTTATCTTGGTTTAAAATGAACAAAGGTAATAAAGCTTGTTAAACTTTCATAGAAATCCAATAGGATTAAATAAATGTGACAGGGGATCGTAACGTATGGCTATACCCATATAATGCTTTGTTCCGACCCCAAAACAAAGCCACTGGAAAACATTTTCTAAAACGTCGGCCATTAAAGGAATCATTGATACTATGTAACGATGAGTCTTCACGGTAGCATATGTATTACAGTATTACCATCCCTTTCTTTCTGTTAGAAAAGACAGAGATAACAACAATATACATCTTACCAATATAGTAAATGCGAATGTTTAGATGGATATGTGTTTGTTAGATATCTCCGGAAAGGCTGCATGGATCTTGCTGAAATTTGGCATAATTATAGAACATTCAAATGCCGAAAGAACACATTGGCTACTTATTAAGTTTTAAATTCCGCACGTACGAAGTCACGGGCGACGACTAGTATAAAGTTAACCTAGATACGAATGTAAAAGTTAATTTAAAATGCTACTAAATTCAGTTTGTCAGGATTAGGTTAATGTGACGTGCTTGCCACGCATGTCGGCCATTGCACACGAAACAGTCGCTTTTTGTCCACGAGGGGATAAAAGCTGATTAAATAAAAACGAACTTAAAAATTTAAAAAGCTTTGTGGCATTTCCCTGTGGCTTTTAACTTCGTGCAATGCGATAGTTAAAGCCACATTTTTTTGGCCTTTCACATAGCTTTTTAGGTATTTTAATAACGTTTTGTAATTCAGCTACTCTGGAACCACTGATTTTTTTTATTATTATTGACTTAAGAATAAAATAGTCACAGTATACAAATTCGAAAGGTCATTTCAAGGACAAAGAAAACTGAAATCTGTAAAATCGAATAAAACAACAAATTTTTCTGATTGAAAAATATAGTTTAACTGGCTATCGCCCGCGTCTCCGTCCGCGAGGAAGTATGTAAAAATCAAAAATTGGGATGAAAACTAACCTATCTCTTAAGTTGGGGCAAATTACAGATGCTTACAAAATTTGATTAGTGTCGGTTTAATAGTTTCGGAGTTTATCGCGAACATACATCATGGCACGAAATCTTTAAATACATTTAAAAGATCAACCGCGTTTTCACTTATACGTAATTTACCGGACATTACATCAATTGGAGTACGTCATTTGTCATTGATATAGTTTGTTGGTGTGTGAATTACTTAATCGCCCTTCCAGTATGTTTATGAAATTTGATATTAATGGCCGTCCCTATAAACATTTCAAATGATTCCATGGTAAAACAAATGAGATTTAATATGCTTTTATAAAAACATTTTCATGTATTCAATCAGAGTATCGAATTTTCGATATTCTGCAAAGCGTAAATGCGGCTAGCGTGTTTCTTTCTCAACGAACCTTCAAAGAAAAGTAGTTGGAAAACTTAAAGAAGATTGATGTTTTAAAGAACTTTGTATAATTTAAAACACATCAGTTAGCACACATTAAACAGCGCATCAATATAATAATAACTAATCACTCTGACTATCATAAAATATAACTCAAAAGTTATATTTTTATGTACATTCATGTTAGTGTCAGTCGGAGGGTCGGTAATTCAGGGGTTAAGCACTTGACTTGTAATCTGCAGGTCCTAGGTTCAAATTTCCTCATGTACCAATGTGTTTTTCAAAATTCTTGCGATGAAAAAAACGTGGTGATGCAACCTATATTCGAGAAGAAATTCAAAGATATATCTGAAGTCAAGCCGCACTTGGCCAGCGTGGTTGACTATAGCCTTGTCACCCTTAACTTAGGGTAGGCTCCGAGAACCTCAGTAGAGAAGTATAGTGAGCTGATGATGATGATGTTAGTGTGGACAGATTTATTATACATGTCATATTCTGAGTCACTTTTCAGTATACATTGGCTTATAAGTGTAAACTAGTTATAATCCTAAATACGTACAACAAACTTCCGTCATCGACTTTAATTTGCGACGTCAAACGATGTAGTTTACTCTTCGTATTACGTAATTAAAATGAAAGTTAAAGCTTTCAAAGTATCTAGAAAATATATAGTGAATAATTAAAAAAGGTAAGCTATTTTTTGTAGAACATTCTCAGATTATGAACATTCTATGGGTATTAGTCAAAGTACAATGTTACTAAGATCGTATCGTATATGTTAGAGTCTTGTTCTACTAAACGACGAGATGAGGGCATCCGGCACGATTTATGAGGCAATTGCGGTTACTAGTGAAAATTGTACCTATGCATGCATTTACTCTTTAAGAAAGAAGTTGCAGTAAAACTCATAGTGGAAAAGTAGTCTTAATCCACAAATATTACGAATTATCTTAGTTAAATTTATTAACGACTAGCTGTCACCACGACTCTGACCTCGCAGAATTTAAAAAAACTTAATTAGTCTACGTGTTCTTCCAGACTGTGTTCTACGTCAGTACCAAATAAAATCAAGATCCATTAAGCCGTTGTGGATATACATTCAAACAAACATCCATCCATATAAAAATTCTCATTTATGATGTTAGTAAGAGTAAGATATTACAATCTCAAACAAAAAGATTCTCTTGCGATTTTAGTTTGACATTCATGAGGCGCGTCGGCTGCTCGATGATCGACAACATTCATATTTTATGCCAGTGTTTGCATAATCCAACCGCAGAATATTCAATTTGGAAACATTATGGCCATTAAATGCCGCTAAAGAATATTATTGCCTTTTATTATAGGAATATTATACAATACAGCTTTTTATTAGTTAGCCTCTTGATTGAATTTGAATATTAAGATGTTCTTTTAGCTTCTGTAATATACAGCGTGTCCCAAAATTCAATGATAAAATAGTAATGGTGTATAGCAAGATACATACAGCCAACTACACGAGGTAAATACTAAATAGAACCAACTCTTTTTGTTTAAATGTTATATTAACTTTTGTTACTTTTGAATTTTAATATTAAGATGTTCTTTTAGCTTTTGTAATATGTAATAGTATATATTTTTGTCTCAAAATCATACTTAATTTCCAGTAGATTTTTATAAATAAATATTAACCTATCCAATGAACTAGGTAATAGTATATACATCTACTAGCTGCTGTCGTAACTTAGTCTGTGCGAAATTTAAAAAAAACTGAATTAGTAGCCTACGTGTTCATCCAGACTATGTTCTACATCTATACCAAACTTCAACGAGATCCATGCAGCCTTTCTGAAACTCTAACAAACAACCATTCATCTAAACATTCGCATTTATAATATTAGTAAGATTTTTACATCCATTTCTAAAATCGAGTTCCTATTTCACTAATAGATTCACTCACCAGACGAATTACCTTACATATTCGAATTGAAAAACTACTTTAGAAACAGTTAAAATTGTGGATTAAATTTATACGAAGGAAATTGCAATATATACGGCCATTTTGAATATTCTTGTGAACAGTATAATGTAACCATTCCATTTAACCTGGTACTAGCTGTAGTGTATGCGTAAACGTAGTGTTGTTTGTCTCGAGCGTACACGCCATAAGTACATGCCGGAGAGAGGGGACGTCAGTCGATGTCAGACCTTTGAGCCGGCAACACGTGTCGGTACGTGAACGAGCCAAATATAGCACAACGAATGCTACATTGGCGACGAGGATAAAACCGTGAGTACGGAAATAAATTGTATTTGAAAAAAAAGGAAAGAGAAGACCAGTGTGTAAAAAAAAAACCATTTCAGTAAATGATGGACGAAATTATTGTTTAAATAATTTTGCCTTACCTTACAAAAAAAAAAAATTAAATAGTAGGTAATGGATTGCCAAAAATAGCAACAGTCTTCTCTGTTTACATATGATAGTTATTTGTAAAACGTGGCCTTTAAGTTGTTCCCAGCCGTGAATGTTTTAAAAACGGTTCGGAATGTAAACTTAACCAATTGAGTATCGAAATAAGATCACAATATTTGACTATCGGAGAAACAGATTCATTGCTGTGCTCGTCCGTATAAGTTGTTCACTACAAAGTGCACTACGATGTCACATCGAAATACATGTGCAGGCGACAAATTAATTCCGGTCTATTGATCAAGCAGGAAATGAATAATGAATAAGAAAAAAAAATATCGAACTATTACAATGATAAAATAAACATTACTTTACTACGAGGGTAGTATATCCACGACATACATATATTGTCATGATTTCGACCAAAAACAATAGTCAAATGCATTTTTAAGACTGTCTTCGACCTATGGTTGACAAATAGTGTGTAGATGGATAATAGCATTCGGCGATGTTAATCTCGGTCAACCTTATGTGTATACATAACTTCAATAACATAGGTACAGTCACCTCCAATAAAGTGTAAGTACTTTCGCACTTTCGCTTTCAACTTTCGCACGAACAGCGGCGGTTGTATAGACGAGATAAAGCGACGAATGGCAATCACTAGGTCAGCGATGGAGAAATTGCAAATAATGCAAAGAAAAAAAGAACTCGGCTTGTACGATCGCTTGTACTCTCCATATTCCTTTATGCGTCCAAAACGTGGACCCTACGAGAGAGTGAGAAAAAGAAGATAGACCCGCTCGAGATGTGGTGCTGGAGAAGAATGCTGAAGATACCTTGGACCACCAATGTACTAAAAAAGCAGCGACTAGGTGGCGTCTGGTAAAGCAGATCACTGATACTTGATGACCATGACCAATCTGACAAAACTGTAACGACGAAGAAGAAGAACTTTCGCACTTGTCTACAGAGTATAGCTGACCATTAAA